>NC_045557.1:15911230-16065794 GCF_009769535.1 Thamnophis elegans | reverse complement strand
ACCCCCAAGAAAAGGGCCAGGATGCCTCTATTGGCACCCCACCCCCCCCAACTCATTAACCCCTTGGGTCCTATGTGTCACACAGACACACACAAACACACCGCTGTAATTGTTTTTGCATGCTCGGAATTGTCTCCAAATTAAACGGGAATTGAGAGAGTCACCAAGGCTCCCTATCTGGATTTCCAGAATTGATTTAGGGGCATTTTTAGGCAACAAAATTAGAGGGGGGAGCCTGAATCCCCCTGATGAGGGAAAGAGGAAACCCAGAGGGGCAAAGAGGAGCGTAGCCCACCCACCCCCAGCCTTTTTACAGTTATGCAGCCAGAATAGTCCATTTTTTTTTTTGTTAATTATAACTCCTCCTATATTTCTCACTGTTTTTCTAGCTCCGTTTTTATTGTATTTATAAGCCACCCAGAGTTACTCTGGACAGGGGGCGTTAATTCCGCAATCCAGAGTTAGGTTAATTGAATTAATTAATTCCATAATGCTCTGTCCTCTTTCCGGCACCAAGGTTGACCCCCTTTGCCCACCCACACAACGAAGATGCCGTGGGGCTGTGCGCCCACCCAACCCCCGAATCCCAGCCGCCTTACCTCCCCGCTGGAGGTCAGAAGTGCTGTGCGTAAGCTGTCGCCGGACCCCCAGGAGCTTTGGGTCTTCCAGACCATGTCCGTGGGGGGGTTGTGGGACACCCCTGCGCCCGCAGCCCAGATCTTGCAGGGGAAGGAAGAGAAGAGTTTAATAGATTTAATAGATTTGTATCCCGTAAGACAGTGGTTCCCAAACTTGGCAACTTTAAGACTTGTGGACTTCAACTCCCAGAATTCTCCAGCCAGCAGAGCAAGTCTTAAAGTTGCCAAGTTTGGGAACCACTGCGTTGACGACCCTTGCAGAGTACCTCCCCACGGCTGGCATGGGCACCAGAGGGACGGGGGGGCTCCCAACCATTCCTGCCCACCAAGCCCACCGTTGCTGCTCACCGTGACCAGCTGGCCGGCCTTCAAGGTGAACTTGGGGGGGAACCTGTAGCAAATGGGTGCGTCTTCTCCATTCTGGCGCTTGATCTGCCAATTTCCCAGCGACTGGTCCTAAGGGGGCATAAAGGGGGAGGCATGGCGGGCATCTCACGGGGCTTTGGTGGCCCAAGAGATGCCAGGCAGGCTGGGGGGGGAGGAGGCGGCTGTGCCAACCAAAAGGAAGGCAGGTCTGAGGGTGGGAAAAGAAATAGAAGGCTGCAACCAGAGAGTGAGAGGCCAATTTACATTTGTCAAAGAAAACCAGAAGTTTAATATTTATTTTACCTTCTTTTTCTGCACTCCTGCCTTTCTCTTTTTCTTCTCTCCTTTTTCCTTCTCTCTCTACTCCAGTAGTTCTGGTTAATTTTCATCTGGCTTCTTCAAAAGTTTAATGAAGTTAAAAAAAGCTCCTCCATTCCTCCTGACCAGGAGCCAGAGAGAGACTCCGCTGGGGGGCCCACAAAGCAGCTCTCTCTGAAGCAGGGAAGGCCGCCTGGAATCTGCCTTCGGCTCCAGCCAAACTCCAACCGTCACAGGTGACCATTGCAAACTCAAGGACACTCTCCATGGGCTCAGAGGGAGTTCAGTTCAGTTCAGTTCAGTTGAGTTTATTTATAGGCCGCCCTTTTCCCTGAGGGGACTCAGGGCGGCTAACAACTTGTATGGGAGGGGAGGACATACAATAACATAAAAACACAATATATAATTAAAACCGAGCAACATTCATACAACATTCGGGTAGGGGCGGACTATGGTCTTACCCCCAGGCCTGACGGGATAGCCAGATCTTGAGGGCTGTGCGGAAGGTCTGAAGGGTGGTGAGGGTACGAATCTCCACGGGGAGATCGTTCCAGAGGGTCGGAGCTGCTACTGAAAAGGCTCTCCTCCGCGTAGTTGCCAGCCGGCACTGGCTGGCAGATGGCACTCGGAGGAGGCCTAATCTGTGAGATCTTATGGGTCGAGAGGAGGTGATTGGCAGGAGGCGGTCTCCCAAGTACGCAGATCCACTACCATGAAGGGCTTTGTAGGTAGTAAGAAGCACCTTGAAGCGCACACGGAGATCAACAGGTAGCCAGTGCAGCTCGCGGAGGATAGGTGTTATGTGGGCGAACCGAGGTGCACCCACAATCACTCGCGCGGCCGCATTCTGGACTAGCTGAAGCCGCCGGATGCTCTTCAAGGGCAGCCCCATGTAGAGCACATTGCAGTATTCCAGTCTAGAAGTCACGAGGGCGCGAGTGACTGTTGTGAGAGCCTCCCGGTTCAGGTAGGGTCGCAACTGGCGCACCAGGCGAACCTGGGCAAATGCCCCCCTGGTCACAGCTGACAGGTGGTAATCAAAGGTCAGCTGCGGATCCAGGAGGACTCCCAAGTTGCGAACCCTGTCTGAGGGGTGTAAAATTTGGCCCCCCAGCCTGAGCGATGGAACACCAACCAAATTTTTGGGAGGGAAACACAACAGCCACTCGGTCTTTTCTGGGTTGAGTACAAGCTTGTTAGCCCTCATCCAGTCCCTAACAGCTTCAAGTCCCTGGTTCATCACGTCCACCGCTTCATTGAGTTGGCACGGGGCGGACAGATACAGCTGCGTATCGTCCGCATATTGGTGGTATCTTATCCCGTGCCTCCGAATGATCTCGCCCAGCGGTTTCATGTAGATGTTAAATAGTACGGGGGACAGGACCGACCCCTGCGGCACCCCATATGTTAGGGGCCTCATGGTCGATCTCTGTCCCCCGACCAACACCGACTGCGACCTGTCCAAGAGGTAGGAGGAGAACCACTGCAAAACAGTGCCTCCCACCCCCACCTCCCGCAGTCGTCGCAGAAGGATACCATGGTCGATGGTATCGAAAGCCGCCGAGAGGTCAAGGAGAACCAAGATGGAGGCGTGGCCCCCATCCCTGGCTCTCCAGAGATCATCGGTCAATGCGACCAAAGCGGTTTCTGTGCTGTAACCAGGTCTGAAGCCGGACTGGAAGGGGTCCAGGTAGTCGGCTTCCTCCAAGGACCGCTGGAGCTGGTAGGCCACCACCTTCTCAACAACCTTCCCAATAAAGGGGAGGTTGGAGACTGGACGATAGTTGTTAAGTACGGCTGGATCCAAAGATGGTTTCTTCAGGAGGGGTCTCACCACCGCCGTTTTAAGTGCAGCGGGGAAGTGCCCCTCCCGAAGCGAGGCGGTAATAACCGCTTGGATCCAGCCCCGTGTCACCTCCCTGCTGTTAGCAACCAGCCAGGAGGGACACGGGTCCAGTACACAGGTGGAGGCACTCACAGCCCTCATGGCCTTGTCCACGTCCCCGGGGGTAACATCCTGAAACTCAACCCAGCGATGGTCTACCAAATTGTCCTCTCGTGTCTCGGCTGGCTCTGCAAAGGTGGAGTCCAAATCCGACCGAAACCGAGCAACTTTGTCCGCCAAGAACTGGGCATAGTCTTCAGCCCTACCCTGCAAGGGGTCCCCCGTATCCCTCTTATTTAAGAGGGAACGGGTTATCCTAAACAGGGCGGCTGGACGGGACTCGGCGGACGCAACCAAGGTGGCAATATAAGATCTCTTTGCTGCCCTAAGTGCCCTGATGTAATCCTTGGTGCAAGTTGTTAAGAGTGCTCGGTTCGATTCGGATTTATCGGACCTCCACTGGTGCTCGAGGGAGGGAAGCCACCGCCTTTCCCAGCTCCCAGGGGGCTGCGGGGGGGGGGGAAGGGGGACACTCAGCTCTAAAAAGTACCCATGAAGCCTCAACAAAACCTGCTTTGTGGGGTCCTTGGTGCCCTCTGAGCTTGGTGGTTTTCTTGCAGATGTTTCGCGACCCAACTAGGTGACCTCATCAGACCAAACACATCCCCTCTGGCAGGCAACGCCCAGATAAGCAGGGATTAACCCCAGACAAAGAAGCAGAAAACAATACTTCAATCAAGGAACCACCAAGGAGACAGACGCCCCCTCCCCAGAATCCCTGGCAGGGCAGGCTGCTGTTCATGAACAGAGACCAAAGCCCACTTCCATCCAGCACTGATGATGTTACCTAGTTGAGTCACGAGACGTCTGCAAGGAAACAGCTCAGCTCAGAGTTCAACTCTCAGCTGCAGGGATTCTCTGCTATTAAACCCTAAATTCTTCCATTTATCTTGGGTGGGCAACACATTTAAATAAAAAAGCACCATCTTCAAACTAGATGAGAATTTGCTGTTCTCAGCTGTTGCGTCGCCTCCCTTTTCCATCCCATCCGACTCTTAGGGGGCCCCCTGAAAAAGAGGGGAGGCTACACGACAGGATCTTGGGGGGCCTCCGCCCTACAAAGACACGGCTGCCTCTTGCAGCTCAAAGGTCAACTGGGTGACTTTACGCCCCCACTAAGCCCCCCCTCCAGGAGCAGACGGCTTCCTCGGCCCTCCTTGCCCAGGACTTCTGGACCTCCGGCCACCACCAGCACCCACCTCGCTGGACTTGTTCCTCAGCCGGACAAACTTGCCCTCCAGGTCCACCTCCTCCACAGCCACGCGGCCGCTGGTGCGGGCATGCTGGGAGAAGCTGGTGCGGCTCTCGCCGTCCTCCAGCTTCCTTTTCTTGGTGGCGCTTTGTCCAGAGGAAGAGACCCGGATGCGGGAGGCGCTCTTCTGGGAGGAGGGGCTGGGGGAGAGGCGCAACCTGGGGGGGGGGGAGAAAGAGAGGCCGGGGGCTGAGGCAGAGGCCGCTTCCCCAGGGATGCCCACAGCAGGCAGGAGGGCTGCAGTGCCCACCCTCGGTGCCAGGGGAAGCAGCGCTCGGGCCAAGCGGACCTTGCTGCCCGAAGGGTCTCTGCCCCACCTGTCCCAGAAGGGCCCCCAAACACTCCCCCCAAAGGAGGGGCAGCCGGGCAAACCCCACATCTGGAACCCAAGGCTTTCCGTCTCCTCAGTGAGGGGGGGCGACCTTTTCCCAGCAGACTCTCCGGGTCGCCCCTGAAGGTCCCAGGCTGCCTGTGCTTGGGGGGGGGCTGCCCAGCTTGGCCAAGCCCCCCCCCCCAGGCCAAGGTGGTCTGCCTAGCTTGCAAAGGGTGCCCAGGCGCCCACCTCTCCTCCTCGCCCTCCAGGAGTTTGCGGTAGGCGTTGATCTCCATGTCCAGGGCCAGCTTGATGTCCAGCAGCTCCTGGTAGTCGTCCAGCTGCTGCTGCATTCGGGCCCTCATCTCGGCCATCTCCCGCTCCTTCTCCGCCAGGATACGGCGGCTGGTATCCCTCTCCCGGGCCAGGGAATCCTCCAGGTCCCGCAGCTTCGCCTCCTTGGCTGCCAGCTGGGGGGGGGGAGGAAGGCAAGAGAGGGGTGGGGGCCTGGACGGGAGGGAGGGGGGGAGCAGACCCCTGCCCCAGATCCCCAATCCCTTTCCATCCCAACCCAAAAGGGTGGAGGGCAAGCAGGGTCTCCTCCTGCGGCAGGGCTTGACCCCAAAGATTGCAAGGGGGGGGCACTGGATGTCCTCCCCCAGGGAGGGAAGTGGGGAGGGGGGCCCGTAAGGTGGCCAACGGGACGTTGTTCCCCAGAGCCAGTCCTCCACATACGGCGCTTCTGCCCATCGGCTGATTTTTTATTATTAGTGTTTTTTATTATATATATTTTTATTCTTTTTCTTAAACACTGAACAAATGGTTGTAAGTCCAGGACCACCAGCACCCCCAAACCTCCAAAGGGGGGGGCAGAACCAGGGGCCACAAAGGGACGGCCCTTCCTGCGGCTGGAGCCAAAGCGGCTGGAGGCTGAGCGGCTGTGGGAGCACCCCCCCCCCCCGCGGGGCCCCTACCTGCTTCTGCAGCTGGGCGGAGAGGCTGTCGATGCGAATCCGCGTCTGCTGAAGCTCCTGGTGAGCCGTCCCAGCCAGGCTGCTGTTCCTCTCGGCCGACTGCTTGGCGTTTTCCAGCTGCAAAGGCCAGAAAGAGGCTTATTGCAAAGGGGCTAGTCCTCAAGGCTGCTCAGGCTGCTCTGCAGGGCAGGAGTGGGGACCCCCCCCACAAGGCTAAGAGCTTGGCCCCGTCCTGCCTCAGTGCCCCACCCCCATCCTCTCAAGGCTGCAGTGAGGGGGAGCAGGGGGCCTTCCCTGGACTCCAGAGCATCTGAAAGGGAGGGGGCAGCAGACGGATGCCGGCTTGGGGAGGATGGGAGTGGGAGTCCATCCCCCAGCCACCCCCGGGCGACCTACCTTGGCTGCATAGGTCTTCTCCAGCTCCTCCTTGTAGAGCCGGACCTGGGCCTCGTGCTGCCCACGGAGGTCCTGCAGCGCATCGGCCAGCTTGTTCTCGAACTCCCGCTGGCGCCCGTTGTCGATCTCCACCAGGCGCGTCTCGTGGCGGCGTTTGCTCTCACGGAGCTCCTGCCGAGGGCAGAGGGTGAGCAGGGCATCCCAGGACCGGCAGGGAGGCACAATCGCCCCCCCAACCGCAACCCCTTCCCCCCCCAGCCCCCCCCCCCTGCAGCCCCCAGGATCCCCAGCTCCTCTGTGGGGCCGTTCCCAGGTGTGGGGAGAAGAGGCTGCAGGAGCTGGGCTGACTGCCTGGCCCAAGGCAGGGTGGCGAGTTCAAGTCTCCCATGGAGAGGGGCTCTCTGTCACTTAGGTTCAGACGATTAGTGATTAGCTATTATTACTTAAATGGCTTGAAATATTGGGGAGTGTAAAGTGGGGGGGATTCTTTGCCACTGTACAGGTAGTCCTCAACTTATGGCCACTGTTGAGCCCAACATTTCTGTTGCTAAGTGAAACGTTTGTTAAGTGAGCTTTGCCCCATTTTATGACTTTCCTTGCCACGGTCACTAAGTGAATCGCTTCAGTTAACAACCTAGGTTGTTAAGTGAATCTGGCTTTGACTTTGTCTGTCAGCAGGTTGCAAAAGGGGCTGAGGAAAGGGCCCTGGGGACGGAGGCCACCGTCATGCCGGGGAAGGACAGACCCACACCACGTTTTTCAGGGCCGTTGTAACTTTGAGCCGTCACTAAACGAACTGCTGTAACTCCAGGACTTCCTGCATGGAAAGAGTTTGAAGTCTCCACTTTTTTCTCTCCGTCTCTTCCGTCTCTTCCTTCTCTAACTTCTGTTTTTATTTCATAAGGAAACTTAATAATAAAGCTTATTATTTTAGAATGGGTGGGTCTTTTACGGAGGGAGACCCCCGACTCAAAGTAAGGGGGAATTCGTGGCTACGAGAGCTGTGGAACCCTTTCAAGCAGCGGTGGAGTAGGATTCCTGCCCTAGAAAGGGGAGGGTTGGGCTAGATCAGTGTTTCCCAACCTTAGCAACTTGAAAATGTCTGGACTTCAAGTTGCTAAGGTTGAGAAACACTGTCCTAGACACTGAATTGTTTATACGTGAATGCTGGCTGGGGAATTCTGGGAGTTGAAGTCCAGACATCTTCAAGTTGCTAAGGTTGAGAAACACTGTCCTAGACACTGAATTGTTTATACGTGAATGCTGGCTGGGGAATTCTGGGAGTTGAAGTCCGGACATCTTCAAGTTGCCAAGGTTGGGAAACACTGGGCTAGATGACCTCTAAGGGACCCTTCAGGGTTGTGGGACTCACCTCGCTGTAGATGTTTTTCTGGATGTCCAGCTCCTCCTTCAGGGTCTGCAGCCTGTTCTCCGCATCCACCCTCCGCAGCATTTCATCCTGAAGCTGCTTCTTGATGTCGGCCAAGGATCCCTCCACCTGAAGGGGGACAAAGGAGGGACCCCCGTCACCCCCGGAAGGGAGACCCTGTGTGGCCTCAGCTGCTCCACAGGAGCCCCCATCTTCCTCTCCAGGACCCCTCCCCTAGTCAAGAGCTGGGAGTTTAAGCCATCCATCCCAATTCAGCTTCTCCCCCTCAAGGCCTCCTCAAGCCTCTCAGGAGTCTGCAGGGAGGGGAAAACGCCAGAGAGCCTGAAGCAGAAGGAGAGCCAGAAGGCACCAGACTATCAGGAGACTGGGAGTTCTAGTCCCGCCTTAGGCACAGAAGCCCCTGGTTGACTTTGGTCCAATCACCGGGGGACTGGGAGTTCTAGTCCCGCCTTAGGCACAGAAGCCCCAGGTGACTTTGATCCAATCACCGGGGGACTGGGAGTTCTAGTCCCGTCTTAGGCACAGAAGCCCCGGGTGACTTTGGTCCAATCACAGGGGGACTGGGAGTTCTAGTCCCGCCTTAGGCACAGAAGCCCCTGGGGGACTTTGGTCCAATCACCAGGAGACTTGGAGTTCTAGTCCCGCCTTGGGCGTGAAAGCCGACCGTGTGACTTTGGGACCGCTCCTTCTCTCTCAGCCCAGCCCACCTCACAGGGTTGTTGTGCTGGGAAAAACCGGAAGGAGGAGTAATTTAGTATCGTGGCCAATTTGAGTTCTTTATAAAAATAAGGAAGGCAGGATATAAATAAATAAACTATAGAAACAAAGAAACAGATGGAAAATGCCCCTGGGCAGGGAGGAAGATCCCTGGCTGGGGATGATGGAAGCCAGAGTCCCCACAGCCAGATCCTCTGAAAGGCCGGTGAATGGAAGAGTCCATTTGCTTCCCAGCCCTCCATTCCTCCTCTCTGCCTTGGCAAATGGTGGGCTCCACCGCCCCCTACTGGCCTCACCTGGTGCCTGCAGACATGAATGTCAACTGGTAAAGCATTTACACAGTGAACTTCTCCAGCCCCCCCCTCGCCCCCCAGCCAGTTTGGGGGAGCAAGTGGGAGGGTGGGGGGAGTGAAGGTAAAATGAAGCTGATCATAAAATCCAGACTGTCCTGGAGCACAGCCCAGAGAGGGTGCAGGACGGACATAAAGTGGGGAAAGCAGAGCAAATTTCGGGACAGTTGATGGCACCTCCGTGGCCAGGAGCAGTCTACCTTCGAAGGGCCACAACTGAGCACAGTCAACAGCTCTGCTGGTCCTCACAGACCAAGGAAATCCTCAACCTTGGCAGCTGAATGATGGGTGGGCTTCAACTCCCAGAATTCCCGCGTCAGCTGCCAAGCTGGAGAAATATTCTCCTGTATCTTCCTGCTGTTTCGGCCTCCTTCTGGCACAGCACACGTTAAAGCCACAATTACAGAAGCCACCCAAAGAGGAAGCATAGCCAAATTAAAAGCATCGCAGGAGCCCAGCCACCCATTGTCCGGGAGGGGGGAGAAACCCAAAGACCACCAGCCTGCCTTCAGTCCCGGAAGCCTAATAAGGTCGACCAGCCTAGGAAGGACCTGGAAGGCTGGTGACCGGTCTCCTAGCACAGTGGTTCCCAAACTTGGCAACTTTAAGACTTTAAGCTCTGCTGGCTGGAGAATTCTGGGAGTTGCAGTCCACAAGTCTTTAAGTGGCCAAGTTTGGGAACCACTGTCCTAGCAGAAGCACCCTTCCCCTTCTGCACAAGAGACATTTACAGGCATCGTCTACCTGAGCCTACAAACTCTCTCCTCCTGGCACGTTTTGGGACCGGTAGTCCAAAGGTGGACGGGGGAGGGAGGCCCAGAAAGAGAAAGAGCCCCCCTCCCATCTCGAGGGCAGAGCAGAGGGACCCCCGGGGTTCTTCGCAGGTGTGCCTGGTCTACCTTGGCCAGCTGGCCTCTGAGGTCACGGACTTCAGCCTCCAGGTTGCGCTTCTCCCCCAAGGCGGTGCTGAGTGCAGCCTCCTTGGAGTTGAGCAGGGCCTCCACATCCTTCAGGCGGGCCTGGGCAGCGAGCAGGTCTCCTTCCTTCTTGGCGTTCCTGAAAGGGAAAGAAGTGGCGATGGGGTCAGGAGGAAAGAGCCTTCCCAGCAGCCCCACCGGAAGGCAAGATGGACTTCGGCACCAGCCCACAAGATGATCCCCATGGGAGGAAGACTTGGGAGCACCAGAACATTAACCCAATTTAAACCCAGGCCCAGAGATAAAGAGAACGACCCCATTCACACGTTTCAGCAAGCTTTCCCTAAGTAAACCCCAACAGGCTCACGTGAGAGCAGAATTGCATTTTCTGGGAATCTGGCGCCCCCATTTGGCTGTTGTCAGCACCTCTCCATTAATTAATTAGGAAAGAAAGACCACGAGACTCCATGTGTGGAAATCAAGTGTACTTTTACTAATTAAGAATGATTAAAGGCATAGCAAAGCGAAGTCTGATTATTTAGGCGCGACAGCGATTGATATATAGAATAGCCCATTCCCCACGATCGCACAGATTAGGCCTCCTCCGAGTTCCATCTGCCAGTCAGTGTCGACTGGCAACTACGTGGAGGAGAGCCTTTTCAGTAGTAGCTCCGACCCTTTGGAACGATCTCCCCGTGGAGATTCGTACCCTCACCACCCTCCAGACCTTCCGCGCAGCCCTCAAGACCTGGCTATCCCGTCAGGCCTGGGGATAAAGATCGTAATCCGTCCCCACCCGAATGATGAATGTTGTGTTTTATTTTTACTTGCACTGTTTTCATGTTTATTGTTTTATTGTTTTGTATCCCCTTCCCTATAAATTGTAAGCCGCCCTGAGTCCCTTCAGGGAAAAGGGCGGCCTATAAATAATAAACTAAACTAAACTAAACTAAACCCACCCCTTGGCATCATAGTCCCAGTCCAATCATAAGTCTTTCAAGTGTCAGGTGTGAGATAACTTCAAAAGGCATCACGAAGATGGAATGTCGGTGCCGTTAGCCTTGGTGGGAATCTCCTACGCATGCGTAGTCCAATCAGCTGGTGAACTCCAGAACCTTCCTCCATCACAATGAGTAACCCCTCCCAAATACCATGCCCTCCCTCCCCATTTCAAGGCAGCCAAAGCAACAGCAAAGCAGAGGCTGACAGCTGTGCTGATCATTGCCTAAGATCTTGTGGGCTTCAACAAGCAGGAACTTTAAATTAGTTTGGACCAAATGCTTAAAGCAATCAATATCCCACCCAGAGGACCTCTCTTTCACCGTGTGTGTGTGTGTGTGTGTGTGTTTGCTGCTGGTTTTACTACCGGTTTGCAACCCGCATGGAACGTGTGTGTGTGTGTACGTGCCAGAGGTGTGCTGCGTGCCCGTGCACCGTTCAATGTAAACCCTTCATGCACGCGCAGAACAATTTACAGGGAACCGCACATGTGCAGTCAGTAAAATCCAAAACGGCGGGGGCCCAGCAGCGGTGAGGGAAGCGGTTCAGAGGCGCGTCATGCCTAGGTCGCTGCCAGTTCTGTGACCCAGGCCTGTATTCCCCTCCTGGTTCTGCCTTTCCCCTGTGGGATGGGCTCCCTCGCCAGGAAGGGGGAGAAGCTGTCAACTGGGCCCCCGGGGCCTTTGCTCAGGTCCTTCCTCCCCCCCACCCAGTTTTGCTCAGAGAAGAGAATCCAAGGCCTGTGCAGCACTAAGGAAGATGCTGAAGGGAAACGAGACAAGTTCCCCATCACGAAACGCTGGGCTGACTGAGGAGGGAGGCCGTTCTATTCTCACCTGCTTCCTTCCAAACTGGGTGCCGAGCGCTGGGGGCCTTTCAGGATTTCAGGGTGGGGGGAGCGAAAAGACAAATGCCCCCCTGAAGAAAGAGGCAAAGGGCGCCCGCGGCAGCAGGAAGGTTGAGTGGCAGAGCGATGCTTCCTACCCCGATATCCCACCGCCGCAGCTGGTGAGGATAATCAACTGGGAATTCGTGCCGTATTTGTAGCTCAGGGTTCGAGTGGGGAGGGGTCCCGCTCGGAGCTTCTGGTTTCCTTGCAGACGTTTCCCTGAAGCTAAAGTCGGCACATCTTACGCTTTGCCAAGGAACACCGGAGTCTTATCCTGTCTGGCAGTTTTCAGCCACACGGTGGAGACCCAGGCGGACCCTCTGTGCATTTATAGTGGCACGAAACGTACTCAGCGTCGCATCGCATCCACTGCCTGGAGATGTGAAAAGTCAAGCCGGATAGAAAGGCAGCGATACACGAAGCCCTCCAGAACAGGCATTCCCAACCTTGGCGCCTTGTGGACTTCAACTCCCAGAACTGCTTTGCTGGCTGAGGAACTCTGGGAGTTGAAGTCCGCAAGTCTGAAAGGCGCCAAGGTTGGAGAGCCCCTGCTCCAGAATGCCCGGATCCCGGAGGAGGAGGGGGCCTGGCGCGTGGCAGGGTCACCCACAGAGAAACCGTGAAGCCAGAGGGGAGTTGGTTGCGTGGCTCTGGTTGCGAAAAGGACACTGGCCACGTTTTACGGAGGGGAACGTCCACACTGCGGCAGCACCAAAGGCCGCTTTCTCCGCTAGGCGGAGGCCATCCGGTTGCCAGGCCTTGGGAGCAATGGCTGGGAGGGGGGCTCCGTGGGTGGCATCCAGTGAAGCCAGCAGGGAAGAGGGAGGGGCTCCTAAGTAGCCCCTCCCACACTCTCCGTGTCCGAGCCCAAAGGCCGGGTGCCAGCAGCGGAGCCAAAGCAGGGGAAACGGGGCCTCGGTGTTTAAGAAACGTTCACTTGACTTCGATTTAGGAAGGAGAGGGAAGGAATGCAGACAAGGGGAAGAAAAAGCGGCATGTTGATCTGCGCTCCGCTCCAAGTTTCCACTCCTCGGCTGCCTCCCTTTCCTCCTCGGAGCAGGGAAGGCGCAGGAGAAGCCACCACAGCAGCCACTTCAAGGCTGAGCGGAGGGAAGGAACAAGCTTTGGGGGATCTTCTCAGTTGCAACAGCACTGAAAAAAGGGGGGCCTAGTTCTCCCCCCCTATGACCCCTGCTGCTGCCCCCCGGGTGGCGTGATGGAAGTTCAGACGCTTGGCAGCTGACTCACATTTGTGACGGTCGCAGTGCCCAGGGGGGTCACGTGATCCCCCTTTTTTTGCGCCCTTCTAACAAGCAAAGTCAGTGGGAAGCCAGATTCACTTCAACCACTGGTTCCCAAACTTGGCAACTTTAAGACTTGTGGACTTCAACTCCCAGAATTCTCCAGGCAGCTCTGCTGGCTGGAGAATTCTGGGAGTTGAAGTCCACAAGTCTTAAAGTTGCCAAGTTTGGGAACCACTGGTCTATTCCATAATTTGTTTGGCAGCCAGAGGGATGATGGAGCCAAGGTGGCGCAGTGGTTAAATGCAGCACTGCAGGCTACTGCTAGATCAGCAGGTCAGCGGTTCAAATCTCACCGGCTCAGGGTTGACTCAGCCTTCCATCCTTCCGAGGTGGGTAAAATGAGGACCCAGATTGTTGGGGGCAATATGCTGACTCTCTGTAAACCGCTTAGAGAGGCCTGAAAGGCCTATGAAGCGGTATATAAGTCCACTGCTATTGCTATTGCTATTGGGCCGAGGGAAGTTTCGGCAACACAAACTGCCCAGGAAGGAATAGGGGTGGCAGCCGGTCACTTGGGGAGGGAGGGGGAGCTGGTGGGACAATTTAATGCAGGGATTTGTGGATCTGGAGACCGATCGGTGGCCAAAAGCAGCTGAGCCGCAGCTGCCAGGGGAGGATGGAGGGTGTGCCAGACTCTTCCATCCAAGAGGAGGAAATGTTAAGGGTGCGGCTTAAGTAGGCGGGCACATGCCAAGTCGTCGAAAGGGGTGTGAGTGCCCGGGTGTTTCTGATTTTATACTGGCCCTGTAAGATGCAGCTGAATATGAAACTCAGCGTTACAAATTACACTCACCAAAACAAATTACTAGAAGGACGAATCTGAAAGCAACACGCAAACACACACACACACACATTCCTTGTGCGCTGAGTGTTGTTCCACTTCCCACAAGCAGCGATTGCCAGGGAAAGATGCTGGCACGGGCAGCGAAGGGCAAAAAGGACACCGGGCATCCTTGAAGGGATCCATTTCTCCTTTTCACCCTTCCGTAAAATGCAAATACAAATGAAAATAGTGAGAGAGCAGAGGAGGAGAAACCGGGGGATAAAAGGGGGAGAAGGAAGAAAAGCATTGACTTCAGGCTCTTTTTAACGCAGCAGAATAAGACGAGCCTTTTAGCGTATCTGTTTTTCAATTTGCAGTCATTCTGCCCACTCTGAGAATCTTGGGCTCTGGGTCGCAAAAGCAAAGTGGCACTTCTAGTCCTCATGACCATTCCTCCGCACACACAGAGCTTCTTTGCCGGAAACGGAGATGGGGACCTTCGAGATGCCAACAAAGAGGTTGCCAAGGAGACCTTTGGGCTGTTTCTCAAAAACATCATCACAGCAACCCCTCGGCCACAATCGGGATTTGCCCGCCCAAGGAAGTGGAATCTCAGAGTCATTCATTTTTATGTCACGAGGCTTTTCAAAGAAGGTGGGGAAAAAGGACTTTCTATTTTGGGTTTGGGAACTTCCTCTGCTGCTGAGTTTGCAAAGCTGGCCCAGAACCAGCATGGCGGGGCTGATCGCAGAACATCAGAAAGAAAGCCCCCTTCTCCCTACACCAAGATTACGAAAGAAAGGAGCTCCCAGAGGGCTGCATGATTGGGATCGGCAGAAAGGGAGCAACAGAATATCAGAGTTGGAAGGGACCTTGGAGGTCTTCTAGTCCAACCCCCTGCACAAGGAGCCTAGACCATTCCAGACAAACAGCTGTCTAGTCAATTCTTGAAAGCCTCCAGTGATGGAGCCCCCACAACTTCTGAACTGTTCCACTGGCTAATTGTTCTGTCAGGAAATTCGTCCTTAATTCCAGGTTGAATCTCTCCTTGATGTGTTTCCATCCCTTGTTCCTTGTCTGGCCTTCAGGGGCTTTGGAGAATAGCTTGACCCCCTTCCTCGTCTCTGGGGCAGCCCCTCAAATACTGGAAGGCAGCTCTCATGTCACCCCTAGTCCTCCTCTCCATCAAAGTAGCCATGCAACCGTTCCTCATATGTTTTAGCCTCCAGGCCCTTAATCCTCTCGGCTGCTCTTCTCTGCACACTTTCTATAAGGTTTCAGCCTCTTTTTGGAATTGTGGTGACCAAAACTGGAAAGGCAGCAGAAACGACAAGTCCTCTGGAGGAGAAAGGGAGCTCCCCTCCCCATTATCCTATGACTCATCTGCTCCGCTCCTAAAAGCCAGGAGGAAACGTGCGGAAAACATGCCCGTTGCCCCCACCAGCCTTGCAAGTCGAAGCAAAATGCCAGGCTTCCGTTTCCAGGGAGAGTTTTCCCCTGAATGCCAACAGAGCAGAGTTTTGTCTCCCCCCTGCTCAGCCCCAAAGGGAGGAGGAGGGGTACGTTCCCCCCCCCCGCAGGAAAGGGTGGGGGGATCCCCTCCTGGGATCCGCTTCTTCCCCCCCCCTTGGGATCCCTGGCTTTCCAGTGGATCCCCCCGTCCCTCCTCGTCTCCCAATGGCCTCCCGGGATCCCCTCGGGCTGAGCTCCGTCCCTTCCCGGGATCCCTTCGGCTGCTCGGCTCCTGGCCCGGAGGTTCTCCTCCTGGGGGTGGAAGGGCCTTTTCCCAGGGGTCGCCCGAGACCCCCGGGGGGAGCCTGGCAGGAGAAGCCGGGTAAGGGAGGACGCGGGCCTTCCCTTCGGAGCCTCCCCTTCAGCTCCCCGGGCGAAGCTCCGCCGCCCCCGCCAGGAGCCTCCCGCGCCCGAAGGAGCCGCCCGAAGGGAAGGGGCGGCGGGAGGGGAGGGGCCACCGCGGCTCCTCCCACCGAAGCCCCGCCCTCCCTCCGCCTGTCCGGGTGGCTGGCTGTGGGCGGGGCGAAAGGAGGGGCCGGAGTGGGGACAGACGCGCAAGCGCAGAGGACGCTGGGAAAGCAGCTTCCTCCCAGCGACGGTGCTCGGTGGGCGGAGCTACGGAGGCCAAGAGGGACCGTTGCTGAGGCGGAAAACCAGGCGCGGAGAATGAAATAAAGGAAAGGAACGTGGCGGCGAAGGGAAGGAAGGAGCCCAATTTGGCGCTTGGGGGTCACCGCCGCAGGAGGAACCGTGTCGAACGGCATCAGGAAGGCTGAGAAGCGAACTGTTCTAGCGGAACCAGAGAGCTGACGGAAGGATTTGGCGCTTGGGGGGGGACAGAGAAACCGGAAGTAAGTAGAGGCTGCTGGGACGGAGTGGAAGCCTGGGAGGGTCTCCTTCGGGTCCTCGGGTGGGGAGGCCTCGGCCTGGGCCTGGGCCTCTCCTGCGGTGAGGGGGACGCCGCCGTGACCCGCCTCTCTTTCTCCCCTGCAGGAGGACGGAGGAGCCCGGCGGGGGAGGGAAGGAAGGAAGTGCCGCCCGAGAAGAGGAGGAGGAGGAGGAGAGCGGGCCCCGCGGAGCAGCCCCGGGAGACGGCGGGGAAAGGCCGGGGGGCTCGGGAGCTGCAGGAGGGATGAGCCCAGGGGGAGGCCGGGAAAGGCGGCTGCCTGGAGGGCGATGCGGGGAGGAGGAAACGGGGGGAGACGCCGAGACGGGCCTGGAGGGCGGAGGGTCCTTCGGAAGACCCCGAAATCCCCAAAGGATCCAGGAGGAAGAAGAGAGATATCAGTGCCCGGAATGTGAGAAATTCTTCAAGAGAAATCAGTGTCTTCGAAAGCATCTAAAGGTCCATTCAGGAGAAAAACCTCATAAATGTCTGGAGTGTGGAAAGAGCTTCAGTCAGAGGAGCAGCCTTTATGCACATCAAAGGATCCACACAGGAGAAAAACCTCATAAATGTCTGGAGTGTGGAAAGAGCTTCAGTCAGATGGGCAACCTTTATAGACATCAAAGGATCCACACAGGAGAAAATCCTCATAAATGTCTGGAGTGTGGAAAGAGCTTCAGTCAGAGGAGCAGCCTTTATGCACATCAAAGGATCCACACAGGAGAAAAACCTCATAAATGTTTGGAGTGTGGAAAGAGCTTCAGTCAGATGGGCAACCTTTATAGACATCAAAGGATCCACACAGGAGAAAATCCTCATAAATGTCTGGAGTGTGAAAAAAGCTTCAGTGAGAGGAGCAGCCTTTATGCACATCAAAGGATCCACACAGGAGAAAAACCTCATAAATGTTTGGAGTGTGGAAAGAGGTTCAGTCAGAGTGGCAGCCTTTTTATACATCAAAGGATCCACACAGGAGAAAAACCTCATAAATGTCTGGAGTGTGGAAGGAGCTTCAGTGAGAGGAGCAACCTTAATACACACCAAAAGATCCACACAGGAGAAAAACCTCATAAATGTCTGGAGTGTGGAAAGAGCTTCAGTCAGAGGAGCCACCTTTATGCACATCAAAGGATCCACACAGGAGAAAAACCTCATAAATGTTTGGAGTGTGGAAAGAGCTTCGGTCAGATGGGCAACCTTTATGCACATCAAAGGATCCACACAGGAGAAAAACCTCATAAATGCCTGGAGTGTGGAAAGAGCTTCAGTGAGAGGAGCCACCTTAATACACATCAAAGGATCCATACAGGAGGAAAACCTCATGAATGCCTGGAGTGTGGAAAGAGCTTCAGCCAGAGGAGCAGCCTTTATGCACACCAAAAGATCCACACAGGAGAAAAACCTCATAAATGTCTGGAGTGTGGAAAGAGCTTCAGTCAGAGGGGCAACCTTTATGCACATCAAAGGATCCACACAGGAGAAAAACCTCATAAATGTCTGGAGTGTGGAAAGAGCTTCAGTGAGAGGAGCCACCTTAATAGACACCAAAAGATCCACACAGGAGAAAAACCTCATAAATGTTTGGAGTGTGGAAGGAGCTTCAGTGAGAGGAGCACCCTTTATAAACATCAAAGGATCCACACAGGAGAAAAACCTCATGAATGCCTGGAGTGTGGAAAGAGCTTCAGTGAGAGGAGCAACCTTAATACACACCAAAAGATCCACACAGGAGAAAAACCTCATAAATGTCTGGAGTGTGGAAAGAGCTTCAGTCAGAGGAGCCACCTTTATGCACATCAAAGGATCCACACAGGAGAAAAACCTCATAAATGTTTGGAGTGTGGAAAGAGCTTCAGTCAGATGGGCAACCTTTATAGACATCAAAGGATCCACACAGGAGAAAATCCTCATAAATGTCTGGAGTGTGAAAAAAGCTTCAGTGAGAGGAGCAGCCTTTATGCACATCAAAGGATCCACACAGGAGAAAAACCTCATAAATGTTTGGAGTGTGGAAAGAGGTTCAGTCAGAGTGGCAGCCTTTTTATACATCAAAGGATCCACACAGGAGAAAAACCTCATAAATGTCTGGAGTGTGGAAGGAGCTTCAGTGAGAGGAGCAACCTTAATACACACCAAAAGATCCACACAGGAGAAAAACCTCATAAATGTCTGGAGTGTGGAAAGAGCTTCAGTCAGAGGAGCCACCTTTATGCACATCAAAGGATCCACACAGGAGAAAAACCTCATAAATGTTTGGAGTGTGGAAAGAGCTTCGGTCAGATGGGCAACCTTTATGCACATCAAAGGATCCACACAGGAGAAAAACCTCATAAATGCCTGGAGTGTGGAAAGAGCTTCAGTGAGAGGAGCCACCTTAATACACATCAAAGGATCCATACAGGAGGAAAACCTCATGAATGCCTGGAGTGTGGAAAGAGCTTCAGCCAGAGGAGCAGCCTTTATGCACATCAAAAGATCCACACAGGAGAAAAACCTCATAAATGTCTGGAGTGTGGAAGGAGCTTCAGTCAGAGGGGCAAACTTTATGCACATCAAAGGATCCACACAGGAGAAAAACCTCATAAATGTCTGGAGTGTGGAAAGAGCTTCAGTGAGAGGAGCCACCTTAATAGACACCAAAAGATCCACACAGGAGAAAAACCTCATAAATGTTTGGAGTGTGGAAGGAGCTTCAGTGAGAGGAGCACCCTTTATGCACATCAAAGGATCCACACAGGAGAAAAACCTCATAAATGTCTGGAGTGTGGAAAGAGCTTCAGTGAGAGGAGCCACCTTAATAGACACCAAAAGATCCACACAGGAGAAAAACCTCATAAATGTCTGGAGTGTGGAAAGAGCTTCAGTCAGAGGAGCAACCTTTATGCACACCAAAAGATCCACACAGGAGAAAAACCTCATAAATGTCTGGAGTGTGGAAAGAGCTTCAGTCAGAGGGGCAACCTTTATGCACATCAAAGGATCCACACAGGAGAAAAACCTCATAAATGTTTGGAGTGTGGAAGGAGCTTCAGTGAGAGGAGCACCCTTTATAAACATCAAAGGATCCATACAGGAGAAAAACCTCATGAATGCCTGGAGTGTGGAAAGAGCTTCAGTCAGAGGAGCAGCCTTTATGCACATCAAAAGATCCACACAGGAGAAAAACCTCATAAATGTCTTTAGTGTGGAAAGAGCTTCAGTCAGAGTAGCAGCCTTTATACACATCGAAGGATCCACACAGGAGAAAAACCTCATAAATGTCTGGAGTGTGGAAAGAGCTTCAGTGAGAGGAGCAACCTTTATACACATCGAAAGATCCACACAGGAGAAAAACCTCATAAATGTCTGGAGTGTGGAAAGAGCTTCAATCAGAGGAGCAGCCTTTATGCACATCGAAGGATCCACACAGGAGAAAAACCTCATAAATGTCTGGAGTGTGGAAAGAGCTTCAGTCAGAGTAGCAGCCTTTATACACATCGAAGGATCCACACAGGAGAAAAACCTCATAAATGTCTGGAGTGTGGAAAGAGCTTCAGTCAGAGGAGCAGCCTTTATGCACATCAAAGGATCCATACAGGAGAAAAACCTCATAAATGTCTGGAGTGTGGAAAGAGCTTCAGCCAGAGGAGCAGCCTTTATGCACATCAAAAGATCCACACAGGAGAAAAACCTCATAAATGTCTGGAGTGTGGAAAGAGCTTCAGTCAGAGGGGCAAACTTTATAGACATGAAAGGATCCACACAGGAGAAAAACCTCATAAATGTCTGGAGTGTGGAAAGAGCTTCAATCAGAGGAGCGACCTTTATGCACACCAAAGGATTCACCCAGGGGGAAAAACCTCATAAATGCCTGTTGTGTGGAAAGAGCTTCAGTCAAAAGGGAAACTTATTCAGCATCAAATAATCCACACTACAGAGAAACTCTACCAATGCCTGGAGTGGGGAAAGAGCTATACTGAGCGTAGAGGCCTCCATCAAGACCAAATAATTCACAAGGGCGTGGGAGAAGTCACAGAGGGTGTCTCGGGAATTGAATTTTGCATCCAAGTTGGCCAATTGTGAATTGACACGCTAGGGATTTGTCCCAAGTGCACAAACTTCCAGTGTCCTAACAAAGCAACAGAATAATGATATCCATGATAATTGTAGTTCCAATAAGGGGGTTGAGTAAAGAGGAGATTAAGAAAAGTAAATAGTTGCCAAATAAGGGAGTTTCCCAGGCTGATTAAGAAAGGACTTTTTCAAGTGTACATTCTAGATGTTTCAACTGGCTACAATGAGATGCCATTTCTCATGTGAATGTTCTCTTCTGTAATGCAATTCTCATTTCAGTGCTGGTGCTTAATTTTATGGGATGTTACTGTCCACGTCTCTGATATAACTGTAGCTGAGCAGGATGATTTCTTCCATGCTTTAAAAACAGACTGATCTATATTTATAAATATATGTTTTCTATATTTTTTTTAAAAAAATCTTATTTCTTCCATACCATCAATTTTTCTTTTCTACTTTTTCTACTGTGTTGAGTATAAAATGAAACCCGGTTCTGTTTCCTCTTTGGTTGAGGGAAATCTGTTTGCTACAATACTCTAATAAATTGCTTTTAAATTGACATCCCACTTGGAACAAGTGTTCTGTCATTATTTGATTCGCTCTATATGGGTTTTCCAAATGTCCGAACCATGTAAGACCATCTCCAGACATCTGACACTCTTGCCAGTTGGATCCCCAGAATGGTCCCCTTGTCTTCCAGCAGAAACCGCTACAAGGGACTCTCTTAAGGCCAAGAAAACTTCATATTCTCGTATGTCACCTCTTCGACCTCCCACCAGGTGCAGTGATTAGGTGTTTCCCAGTTGTCAGGATGGTTAAAGTCCCCTATTTTTATGCTTCCTGTTAACCAGCTAAATGATTAGGAAAAGGTTCTTCTAGTTCCTCTGATTGGATAATCCAGAGTTTACACCTATGGCAACCACATTCCGTTTTCCTTTCATAATAACCCAAGTGCATTTAATGAGGGATTTGGGGGGGGGGGGGGGGTTAGTGGTGGTTTTTTTTTGCAATTCTAAAAAGGGTTAGCTGTTGATGTGTAACTTCACCTCTTCTTCTATTGCGTCTGTTTTGAAATTTTTAAATGCTTCTGGGTTTCATCCCACCAGGTTTCAGCAATAGCAAGAATGTGTTTGTTCTCATGCACTAAGAGAAAATTTACTCAATCATTGAATTGAACAACATGGATGTGCTTTAAAAAATACACAGCTAATAACTTTTGTCTTAGTAACAATTGCAGTTGAACTTATACACCGCTTTACAGCCTTCTCTAAGGGGTTTACAAGAGTTAGCATATTGCTCTCAACAATCTGTAAGCACTTTCCGGCCCAGTCCCTGAACTCCTAGAGCAAATCTTTTGAGTAGATCTCTTCAGGAAAGAGCCTCTGCAATGCATGGCCTTCCTGAAAAGAGGATCTATGCTGCTGTCCTGAAAGTGGGCACCATTCTGAGAGCACCTGCAATGATTTTTGGCCACTCCAACATGGCAGCCACTTTGTGGACAGCACTCCGTGGCTTCCACTCTATAGGGAAGCTGAGGGCCAAAGCAGCTGCTCTCTTCCAGCATCCTAATCTATTGGGATTCTGGAGATCCTCTTTGGAAGGAAGTATGATCCACAGCCCTGCCTTAATGGAACTTCCACATGCAGGGAAGTAGGCAGTGGGGCACCCCAAGGGTCTCCCTGGGGCCCAATACTCTTTCCTTAGGAATACCAACTAGCATTAATTATTAGGTAAGTGGGGAAGGGATGGAAGGGAGCAGGAAGGGACCTGGGGGGGTCACTTAGTGTGACAGCCAATTGAGCGACAAACACAAGATGTGAGACCAGAATATTCTTTTATTTTGGTACCAGGATAGAAGGACCCTGGCCTTGAAAGCCTCCAAGTCCCAGATTACAATTTGACACTCAATTTGTATACTCCCAGGTGAGTCACACACCCTCCCTGGCCCTGCCAATAATGCCAGTAGTATTTATTGGTTAGCTGAGTTACAGTTGTCCCCCCCCAAAAAAAGCTTTTACACTTGTTATTCTTAAATAGCTACACCTCAGGCCACCTATTGCCTATCCCAGGTCACAGGTATCTTGCAAAGCTTCTAGTTTCATGTTCTCCCCATGTGGATTTGGGGGTTTTCCTGTAAGGGGGCTATTCTTGCATTCAACATCCTGGCTAAGTGGTTTCTGACAGGTAAATTGTTTCCTTCTGTGGAAGCCCAAAGATTCAGGAAAGAATTGCAATGGAGTCCAAGGCCCCAGAATGAGAAGTGAGGATGGAAGGTGGAATAAATTATGATTTCGCTCAGGTACCACCAAGAGTTTCCCACAAAAGGAAAATAAGGCCAGGAGAGAAACTGCACAGAGGTTCCTGAACTACAAAAGGTGGGGTGGGGGGGTGGGGGAGACATCAGTATTCTAAAGTGACTTTTATCTTCTTCCCTGAAGGATTTGACCCTCCCAAATGTAGACGACCCACAACAATCAAAACGTGCTTTAACATTTGCAAACCCGCCAGGAGCCTCCGGGGTTCAGGTGGCCGGGAAATTTCAATGGTGTTGATTATAAGACCCGGAAGGATGGCGACATTCAAGGCTTCTTCCAGGCTGGCAATAGCCATCGCGACCTCGCCCGCTCCTCCTTCTAGCGGGGGGGAGGAAGGGGGTCTTGGTGCCAGGCGGCCAGCAGCACCTGGACCCAGCTGCAACCCCCCCTTCTCCCCCCCCACCCGCCCCAGGAGGAAAGGGGGCCACGCGGAGATGCCCACGGGTCTGCAGGCTGAATGGGGCGGGGAAGGGAGCAGCTCCGGGGAGGCAGCAAGGGTTCCGGCCCAGGAAAGCCGAGGCTGCCCATGGGACCCTCCCTCCGTTCCCGTCCATTGCAGCCCCTTTGGGAATCCCCCATTCGCCCCCATCGCCCCCCGCCCTCTTTAGTTTGGCTAAGCCGGGCGAAGGGGAGGGAGCGGTGGGGCGGAGCCAGCGGCGCAAGGGAGGAGCCAAACGAGGGGAGGGAAGGCGGCCGCTGCAGAGTCGAGTAGGGGGTGTGGCCCAGCGGCAGCCGGCCAATGGGGTGGGGCAGAAGCTGCTCCGATGCAAATGAGGCGAACTGGCGGGAAAAGCGCAGGGGGCGTGACTAGAAGAGGAAGAGGCGGGGCTTGGCTGAAGAAGGGGACCCTCACTTTCGGATTCCGTGAAGCCGCTGAAGGACTTTCCCGATTCGAGTGCGCATGCGGCCTGATGCAGGGGGGGGGGGAGCAGGGGATTCCGGGAGTGGAAGTCCGGGAGGGTCCTCCGCAGAAGGGAGGCCTGGTCTGGCGGGGGGAGGCCGGGAGGGGGGGCCACGGGAGGCGGAGGCTTCAGAAGACCCCGGGGGCCCCAAAGGATCCAGGAGGGTCGGGGGGCTTCAGAGGAAACGGCCTCCTTCCAAGGCTCCTGAGGAGGTTTGTGCAGGTAGACTGCCTCTGTCCAGGGAGGCTCCAGTCATTCATGTGCCTCTGGATGAACTTCCCATCGCCTTCCCTTCCTTTCGCCAGGCTCTTTTGTGTGGATCCACTTAGTAGTTGCTGTTTAAAGACCCGCTTGTCTCCTCCCCAATTGGGGTCTGAGCCTGGTGTGGAAGCCAATGATGGACCCAGACAGGAGGGGCAGGTTTTCTGATTGCTTTTTATTGGAGGAGTCCAAGGAAAAAGGTTCCTGGTCAAAAGGCCAAGAACAAAGGATTAAGAAAGCTTTATGCATTTTCACTAAAGGAGAAGGCGGGACAAGGTGAAATAATAAGAAATATCCTCTAAAAAACACTTTAGCAATAATTCTACCATTCGTTCTATTGGTCTCTAGCTGTGCCATTCCTAAGCCTTGGCTAACGAAGGCCCCAGGAGTTCTCTAACAGGCGTTTCATTGGCTGCCGGCCATCTCGATTCCTCACTTTTAGCTGAGCTCTGCAAGTTGTCTAATTCTCCTTACTTTTATCAACTTTCTAGCTACACGTAATTGCTGCAAGCTTTACACATGCATATTTCCTGTTGATAAGCATTCTTTGTTCTTGTGAGACAGACAGAGCCCCAGACCCCAATTCCAGTCTTCCTGCTTTACTTTCAAGTGTGTGCTATGACCTTGCTTTAGCCCCCAGCCCATCATTCCCCCTCCCCTTGAATCTGAAAATGATCTCATTTTCCAAGATTCACCCAACAGCAATATCCCTGTACTGGGAGACCTGGTAGTTTACTTACAGGTGGGGAGGCAAAGCAGAAGACATTGTAATGCACAACAGGTGATTAAGAGAACAATGACTTTGCCTGCCAGGGTCATTATTAGGTCCTTAACCAGTGAAATCAGGCAACCCTCCTGTCAGTCAATGCCACTTCTCTTTCCATTAGTCCATGGGGGAGGTGGGGGGTTGCAGCTCTCTTTGTGATGTGTGTAGTTCAGCTGTGGAATTCCAGGATTTCTCCAGAATCTGCACACAGCATTGTTGTCCAAGTAGTGCTCACCCATCTCCTTAGGATGCCAATATCATATCTAGAGCCATTCTATTCTGAACTGTCATTGTCCAAATGGCTTCTTGTTATTTGGCTGCAGCAATAAAAAACTCCCCAGTCTCCTTGGCTAGGATTTCCTCCACCGCTTGTATGTGATACAAAGCATTATTGAGGGACCAGAGCCCACGGAGCAAAGAAAGGGGTTCAGGTACTTTCTGATTTGTTCAAGATTCCTGTGGTTTCCAATCTTCCTTTCAGGTAAAGTGGGCATAACATAGGTACCCACCTATATGGGAAGAGCACAGATACATCACAAAATCATGTGGTCTCATCCCAAAGGTTGTTAAGTTTATTTCTCTTAATATCTTAGCCTTCATGCACACAGACGCACCAATCAGCTAGTGGTAATAATTGGGTAACTCCTAGTGTGGGTAACTACAAACACCTTTTGGGGAAATGTTCTAATTGAGAAAACACCTACGGGAGATGGCAGTTCTCCTCTCACACAACTATGGTTCCGGAGGCTTTTGGTTCCAGAACAATAATTTCAGTCCCAGTTCTGATACTGAGAAAGTCACAGGCTGCGCAGTCCAGGAATCCGGACCGGCAGATCGTGGGTATTTCTTCACTCGGGAAGTGATCAATCCAAGATGCCAGGCCTTCCACTTTTAGGGCTGTATGGGTGGTCTGAAGCCCTTGATTTCAACTTTTTTATTTTTCTTTAAAAAAAAAAACCACAAATATGTCATCATTTGTCAATCATTAAGACATTGAAGTACAATTTTTTTTTTGTTGTGTGTATCCCTCCCTCCCTCCACCCCCCACCCCCCCTCCTCCTTCCCCCCCCCCCGACTTCCCAGAACCCGTACACGGTATGGATTTTTAACTAACACAGTCTAAAATCTATTGAGAAAAAAGAAATAAAGAAATTAATGACATTCTAGATTGACCTTAGCTTCTTCTTACTGAACTGACTTTTAACAGTTTAAATCATTTCTGATCTTAAGCATAGGCTAACTGGAATTTCTTAGTCCCGTATTTATTTTGTATATAGTCAATCCATTTTTTCCAGTCTCGTTTATATCTCTCATTTGAATGATCTTTGAGATATGCCGATATTTTAGCCATTTCAGCTAAGTTTGTTACTTTCAATGTCCATTCTTGGATTGTAGGCAAGTCTTCCTTCTTCCAATATTGCGCCACCAACAGTCTTGCTGCAGTTATCAGGTGCAGAGTCAAATTGGTCTCTACCACTGTAAAATCAGTACATATACCTAGTAAAAATAACTGAGGACTAAACTTTATCCTTCTTTTAAAAACATTTTGCATGACCCACCATATTTTTATCCAAAATGCCTTAACCTTTTGGCAGGTCCACCATATATGATAATATGTAGCATCGAGAGAACCACACCTCCAACATTTAGGCTGTACATTCGGATACATAGAAGCCAACTTTTTAGGATCTAAATGCCATCTATAGAACATCTTGTAAAAATTTTCTCTCAGATTTTGAGCTTGTGTAAATTTCACATTTCTTACCCAGATTCTTTCCCATGTATCCAACATTATTGGTTCCTCAATATTTTGAGCCCATTTTATCATACAATCTTTAACTAATTCTGTTTCCGAATCCATCTGTATTAATACATTATATATCCTCTTTATATGCATTAAGCTTTGATCTCTTATTTGTTTAAACAGATTATCCTCAACTTGAATAAAACCAATTTTTTGATCTATTTTCCACCTAGCCTGTAATTGCCCATACTGGAACCATGTTTGAACTACCTTCTCCTCTTTTAATACCTCTAAACATTTTAATTGTAATACCCCCCTTTCCGAGGTAAGAAGCTGTCTGTAAGTAATTCTGTCCTGTTTTTGTGCTGTATTCATATTTTCAATTGCGTGTCTAGGAATTGCCCACATGGGTATCTTGTCATTTAATTTATATTGATATTTCTTCCAGACCCGCAATAAAGCATTTCTTAAAATATGACTTTTAAAGGTCTTATCCAATTTTTTGTTGAATAACAGGTAAGCATGCCAACCAAATACCAGATCGTGTCCCTCAATGTTCAATATTCTATCATTAGTTAAATGAATCCAATCACTAATTACAGATAATGCCACTGCATCATAATATAGTTTTAAATTAGGTAGTTTCAATCCTCCTCTCTCACGTACATCTTGCATTATTTTCATCTTTACCCTCGGCTTCTTTCCTGCCCACACAAATTTGTTGATACCCTTCTGCCATTCTAAAAGGTTCGCATCTTTTTTAAGTATAGGTAACATTTGGAAGAGAAATAAAAATTTTGGTAAAATGTTCATTTTCACTGCCGCTATCCTACCCAGCAAAGATAAGTGCAATTTCTCCCATTTTTTCATCTCTGTCTGTATGCTATACCAAAGTGGTTCATAATTATGCTTATATAATTTCCCATTTGAAGTTAAAATGTTAACTCCAAGATATTTGACTTTTTTAACTACCTCACATCCTAGCATCACTCCTAATTCTTCCTTTTGTTTAATATTCATATTTATAGCTAATATTTTCGTTTTTCCTAAGTTTATTTTAAAGCCCGACACTTGACCATATTGATTAATCATATTCATTAAAACCATACTGGATTCCTGCGGTTGTTCCAATATTATGACCAAATCATCCGCAAAAGCGCGGACTCTATATTCTTGCTGCCTAATCTTGATCCCTTTTAAACCATCCAAGCCCCGTATTTTATTCAACAATACTTCCAAAGTTATAATAAACAATAATGGGGACAAAGGACAGCCCTGTCTTGTACCTTTTCCAATTTGAAAAGAGTCTGTCAGACTTCCATTGACTATGATTTGTGCTGTTTGCTGTTGGTATATTGCTTTAATTGACTGTAAAAAATTATCTCCTATCTGCATTTTTTGCAGTATCTTCAACAGAAATTGCCAATTAACTCGATCAAAGGCCTTCTCAGCATCCAAAAATATAAACGCAGCAGGGATCTGGTTGTTCTTTCCCAAATATTCTAATGCATTAATAATTAATCTAACATTACTTTTCATCTGTCTCCCTTGTATAAAACCTGTTTGGTCCGTATGTATCAATTGTTGAATGACCAACATTAACCTATTTGCTAATATTTTAGTAAAAATTTTATAATCTACATTCAGTAATGAAATGGGTCTATAATTTTTGGGTTGAGTAGTATCTTGATCTTCTTTGGGTATCAAAGATATAAACGCTGTCTTCCAAGATGGAGGGACTTTACCTTCCGTTTGAATCATATTAAATAATTCTCTAAGAGGTTCTACCATTTCTAACTGTAAGTTTTTGTAGTAAACCGCTGTCAAGCCATCTGTACCTGGTGCTTTCCCTGGCTTTAATTGCTTAATTACCTGCAGGATTTCCCCCGAGGTTATTGGTTGATTCAATTTTTGCCTGTGTTCTTCTCTAACTGAAGGTATTTTCTCCTTGTCTAAATATTTGTCTATGTCTAAACCATTAATTTTATCCCCTTTATACAGTTCTGTAAAAAATTCCCAGAAAGCCTTTTGAATCTCTTCCTGTTGGAACACCTCCTTCCCTCTGTAAATCAGTTTAGATATATTTCGAGTTTTCCTTTTTTTCCTAATCTGATAAGCTAACCATCTGCCAGGTTTGTTTGCATTACAAAAAGTATTGTGTTTTGCATATAATAAATTAGTAGCTACCTGGTCAGAGATCAACATGTCGAATTGAGATTTTAATATGTTAATAGCTTCCTTAACCTTTGTATCGTCTGGTTTCCTTGTTAACTCCAGCTCTTTTCTCTTAATTTCCTCTTCCAGTTCTGTTCGTTTTAACCCTTGCTTATTTCTATGTGTTTTATTTATATTCATCAAAACTCCTCTCATATACGCTTTGCTTGCATCCCATACAAATTCCATAGATGTACCCTTATTCATATTCAAAACAAAATATTCAGATAGTAATTTTTTACAATCATTAATATAGTTTTCATATCTAAATAAATTTTCATTCAGTCTCCAAAACCTTCTTGCCTGCACTACCCTTCCCAACTCCATCCAAACTGGGTTATGGTCCGAAAGGACTCTAGCTGCAATCTTTGTTTTCTTGACCCTAGAAAGCAAATCATTAGTGGTTAGAATAAAATCAATCCTTGAAAGGGATTGATGCCTGTCCGAGAAGAAAGTGAAGTCATATTCCTCTGCATTTCTTTCTCGCCAGATATCTCTCAATTCGAAATCATCCATAATGTCAAAGAAAGATTTGGGTAACTTTGCTCGCATCTTGGTATTTAGGCGGGAAATCTTCTTATCTCTCTTAGTGTCTATCACTCCATTCCAGTCACCCAATAGTATACAGGAACTATAGTCCCACTGTACTAATTTAGCATGAAGATTTCTATAGAATCTATCTTGCTGTTGATTGGGAGCATAAATTCCCAAAAGTAATGTCTTTTTCCCTTCTAAGATTAAGTCTAAAGCAATATATCTTCCGAAGGGATCTGCTTCTATTAATTCAGCTTTCATATCTTTTCTTAAGTATACAACTATACCATTCTTCTTTTCCATAGCAGAAGCTGCAAAATGTTGACCAAGTTTTGAGTTGATCAAATATTTTTGATCAGTTGACTTGATATGAGTTTCTTGCAAACAAATTACATCGTTCTTAAACTGTTTAAGATAATGAAATATTTTCTTCCTCTTCTGTGGAGAGTTCAGTCCGTTGACATTCCATGTTAAAATCTTAGTTGTCATCTTTGGTTGGTTGAAGCATTTTTAGAGCTTCCTGCACGGCCTGTTTAACCTTAGGTCTAGCTCCTCCCACTGCTTCCAGATTTGTTGTTGTAGTTCCTTGATCGATGGCCGATGATTGTTGATGCTGTTGCTTCTTAGCTTGTTTCTCCATACGTCTAGTAGTCATGCGGCTAGGTCTTGGTTCCATAGCACCTTGCACTTCTAGAGAAGAGAGATGCTCCATCTTGTCTGGTGGTTGTATAGTTTGCTGTCTATCCTGTCCTTCTTGTGGTCTTTCTCTAGGTCCAGATGGTGCAGGGTGTCCGGCCTTCAATATATTATAATAAAAATCTCGGGCTTTCCATACAGAGTTGAGGCGGTACCTTTGCTTATCAAATGTAAATATGATGCCGAATGGTGCATCCCATCTATACTGTATCTGACGATTTCTGAGTTCTTCGACCAAAAAAGCGTAGTCTCTTCTGGCTCTTAACATTTGAGGTGGTATCTCTTTCAAAACAGCCAGGTCTTCACCGCCAATTTGAAACTTAGTGTTATAAGACGCTTGCAGTACCATATTTCTGAACTCTCTTGTAGTAAAATATATAACGATGTCTCGAGGAAGCTGCTTCTGCTTTGCCAGCCAGGAGTTAACGCGGTAAGCTTTGTCAATTTGCCAGCCTTGGTTGGTCCCTGGTCTTCCCATCAGGCGGTCAAAAGCTTCCGATAGGATCTGTTTCAGGTTCTCCTGTTTCTCCTCACGCAGCCCCCTTACTCTTAATGCGAACTCCATTTGTCGGTACTGTATCATAATAATTTCTTTTTCAGCATTTTCCACTTTTTGTTCCACCACCTCTGTTTTCAATGTCAAGTTAGCATTGGCATCATTAAGAACCTCTAGAGTATCTTCCACTCCAGAAATATGTTCTGTTAATACAGTTACAAGACTCAGCATGTCATCTCTAATTTTATCAACCTTAGCCTCAAATTTCTCATACAACTCCTGTTTAAGTCCTTTTATTTCACTTTTAATTTCACTTTTAATTTCTTCTTTCATTTCTTTTATTTCCTCTTTTCCCTCCTCTCTATTATCTCTAAATTTATCTTCCATTTTAATTGTCTGTGCATTAAGAGCCTCGCTTAGATTACTCAGAAAAAATTCTTTCGTTAACACATCCCCAGCAGGGGGCGTAGGAAGCGGAGGCTGCAGCTTTGTGCCAGGCACTGAGGATGTGCCCCTGGAAGTGGAGGGTGACGACTTCAAGTTAATATTTGGTTTTGAGGCCATTTCAAAATTTGTCTGCCTGCAGTTAATAAAACTCTATTGCCTAAATATGCAGCTTTAAGTAAAGAGGCTTATATTTTGAAGTTTAAGGCTTGGCAAAAGTTTCAGTGAGTAAACATTGTAACAAGACCGTTCAACAGATTCGTCACCATTTAACTTCCAAATAAGCAAAGTTAATGAAGGAGTAAAATTCTTCTATTGTGAAACCAAAACATATGATAAGCTATCTCTTTTGTTTTGAATTCTTTTGAAGTCTTGTGAGAATTAGCAAAAAGTGTTCGTTATTACCGGAGAAACCAGCCTGCTCGGCGCCATTTTAAAAGCCTCTGAGTAAATAATTTTTCGGAGGAGAAAAAGAGAAGAAGCTAAAATGTTGATAAGCAATTATTGTCCTCGCAGTAAACGGATTCAGCTCGTGATAAGATTAAATCAAACAAAACTTAGAGCAGAGCGGGAGAGACCTACTTTGTCCTGCACAAGGCAGTTTGAAGTTCCCAGCACGGACAGCCGTTCTGCCTTGGGCTAGCCCCCCTTTCCTTGCAAGCACAAAAGCTGCAAAAATCGAAGAGCATTTGCCAGCAAAACAGTTTCTTCTTTCCCTCTTGCCTGAAGGATAAGAAAACCTGATAAGACGTCAGATGGAAGATCCTCTAAACAGGTACGTAGCCAGGAATTCGGAGGCAGCTGATTTTTTGCTGCCTTCACCAGTAGGCTCCTCCCAGGAAGTCCGGTCTGAAGCCCTTGAGAGGGTCCCTTCCACTGCTGATCCAAGGAGGTTGTTGGTCCCCGCGTCTTTACAAGTGTCCCGTCTGCAGGCTGAAACGGATGCCCTGGGTGATGTAGTCCTGCAGATAATGAATTTTGTTTTAAAGGAATCCTTAGAGGTGCATCTGGTAGAATAACTTTGCTCTCTACCTGCCACCCATCGTTCCCCTCCTTGCCTCCGATAAACTTGGCCCATGCCCTGTGCCCGGGTGTATAAGAGGCCAAGGAAGGGGGGACGGAAGGAGACATGGGAATTCGGGTAGCTGTTCCATCTGAGCGTCGTAGGGCAGCTTCCTTAGCAGCCCTATCTGCAGCCCGGTTCCCTTTCGCGTAATGGGTGTCTTCCTTAGAATGCCCCTTGACATGTATGACTGCTACTTCTTTTGGCTGCCAGACTGATTCCAACATTTCTAAAATTTGTGGACCATACTTAATAGTTGACCCCTTTGCATTTAACAATCCTCTTTCCTTCCATAAAGCTCCATGGGTGTGCAAGGTTCCAAAGGCACGTTTGCTATCTGTGTAAATATTTACTGTTAGTCCTACAGCCAGCTGTAAGGCTCTAGTTAAAGCTACCAGCTCAGCCAGCTGAGCAGAAGTCTTTACTGGTAGTGATTCGGCTTCTATAACTTCCCACAGTGGGACCACTGTGTATCCCGCCTTTCTCAGACCTTCCATCATAAAGCTACTACCACCTGTAAACCATTTTCCAGAGTGGGAGGAGGGAATGGTCACACATGGGTTTTATCACAGCCTGATTGGTCCAAGACTGAGAGTAAATCTATAAATACTGGTGCCTGTCCACTGTTAGCCCAGATTCTCTCTCAGTCTGGTCCAAGTTCTGTAGAGTAGTTTGGTAGGATTCTGTTTCGTTTTTTGGGGTGAGTTTTTATTCAATCTGACTTCTATTTGGCTAATTGGGCACTTTAAATTCCTTACAAATCCTAAATTGTTCTGCTGCGGCCCCAAGGGACAGATTTCTCCCTCGGGCGGCTGGGGGAGGGCCCTGTGGGGCAGTTTCTCTCCCCCCCGCAGGCCAGGAGCTTCAGCCCGATCCCCGGGGTGCGGGGGTGCCAGCTCCTTATCAGCTGCTTAGAAGCAGCCTTGTTTACAGCAGCAGCGGCAGGAGCGTCTCCGGAGCCTCGTGGAGCGCGCGGCTCACCCGCTTCACAGCTGATCGCTCCGGAGCAGCTGCCGAGTCACGAGCTCTCTCTAGACTGCCGTGGAGAAGAGTGGGGGTGAGGAGAGCGTGTGTAGGTGCCATGTGGCTCTCCCCGCTTCGGAATTAAGCAGCGCCGGCCCCAGGAGCACGGCTGGGCATTGGAACTTTTGGGAGCGGCGTTTCTCCCGCGCACAGAGTTCCGGCGGCCATTTTGGAGGCTGCCACGTGCGAGAGGCCTTTCGTTTTTAAACGCGGTCAGTGCAGGCCCTCTCGAGGCCTTTTGCCTGGATTCCCCACAGGCCCTCAGGCCCTGGTCTCTGGTGGGACTTTAGTAAGGTGACCAGACGTCCTGCTTTTGGCGGGACACCCCCGCTTTTTAATGCATTTTCCCACGTCCCACACGCTTTTTAAAAAAGCACGCTTTTTTTGGCGCTCGCAGCTCCCGCCCATCAGCTGCTAGCTAGCTGGGCTGGCTCATCATTCTGTTCTATCTGCTACCTACAAATTTAAGCCAGCCCAGCCTGCCGCTCACTGATTTAATTGGCCAGGAGTCCAGCCAATCAGTGAGCTGGCTGGGATGGAAAATTTTCCATCCCAACCAGCTCACTGATTGGCTGGACTCCTTAGCCTGAGGACGCCTGCGCGAGTCTCCATTTTCCTTTCGTCTTTTGGGGTTGCAGCTGCGCTTGTTGGTGAGTAATCTAATCTAATCAGAGAATTTTCCGCTCGCTGCGGCAGGAGGAGAGGGTGGGGGCGTTGGCAGCCGCCCGCAGACAACGTCCTCTCACTTCTGGGGCTCTCGCCGCCCGGCAGAAGCCCCTGAAGCGCGTGGAAGTTCTCTGTGGGCAGCAGCCGCTGCGCCCACCTCTCCTCCTGCCTCTTCGTCAATGGGATCGCCGCCTCCGAGAGCGTGGGCGCAGCAGCTGCCACCCGCAGAGAACGTCCTCTCACTTCCGGGGCTCCCGCCGCCTGGCAGAAGCCCCTGAAGCGCGTGGAAGTTCTCTGCGGGCGGCAGCCGCTGCGCCCACCTCTCCTCCTGCCTCTTCGTCAATGGGATCACCGCCTCCGAGAGCGTGGGCGCAGCGGCTGCCGCCCACAGAGAACGTCCTCTTGCTTCCGGGGATCCCGCCGCCTGGCAGAAGCCCCTGAACACTGTTCCACCCCTACGTGGCCGCGCACATGGCAAGAAACCCCCGCGGAGAGGTTTCTAACCCCCGCGGAGAGGTTTCTAACTCCCGCGGAAATCTCGGGTTGCCAGAAGGGCTTTGCAGGAAGAAACGCGGCTTGAGGCGTAAGGACGGTCCTGGCTGTGGGGCGCAGACCTGGTAAAAGCCTCTCTTTGGTTCCCTTCTCCTCCTCCTCCTCCTCCTCCTCCTCCTTTCTGGAGCCCCTTCCTCAAAGATTTGGTACCAAAGCAATGGCGGTGAGGTCGTGAGGAAGTTGTGTCTTTTGGATTTTGCTGCACTGTTGTTTTTTCAATGGTTCTCAGACTGGTTGAACCTTTAGCAGCTGGGGTGATATTCTTTATTGTTAAGGTTACAATTGGATGTGTTGGACAAATCTTAAAAGATGAAACTTTTATTAAAATGTTTGACTTAACAAAAAACGTCTTCCTTTTTCTTCTTCTTCTTAAATATGATTTATTTATTTATTTTTACTTCAGAAGTTTGATGACCGTTGTACAAACTAATCCAACCTAAATGTAGAGGAGGAGAAGAAGGGGGGGGATTTAAAAAGAGCAGAGGAAAAAGAAAAGAAAGCATGAAGAAAACATAAAGAAAGGGATGGGAGGGAGGGAAGGAAGGAAGGCACTTTATGTTGAAACAGAAAATATTATATAAGGAAGAAAATGGAAATAACTTAAATTTTTTTAATAAAGCCCCCCCCTCCCCCCCCCCCCCCCGTCAAGGGCGTCCCTCTTTTCCAATCTGAAAATCTGGTCACCTTAGACTTTAGAGGCCTGGTTCCTGCTCCTTCTTCGGACACCTGAGTGGGGCAAGGTGGCGCAGTGGTTAAATGCAGCACTGCAGGCTACTGCTAGATCAGCAGGTCAGCGGTTCAAATCTCACCGGCTCAGGGTTGACTCAGCCTTCCATCCTTCCGAGGTGGGTAAAATGAGGACCCAGATTGTTGGGGGCAATATGCTGACTGTCTGTAAACCGCTTAGAGAGGCCTGGAAGGCCTATGAAGTGGTATATAAGTCTACTGCTATTGCTATTGCTATTGCTATTGCATGGATGAGGGAGCGGAGATTCCCCAGGGGCAAGGGGCAGGCCCAACTGGGAGTGATGAGGCCTTGGAGCAGGAGGGGGGGGACTCCCCCACAGAGATCCCTTTCTTCAAGGCACCCTTCTAGGTCATCCACTAGGGAGGAGGCAGTGCGCCATAGGGCGCTGGAAAGAACTTTTGCCAGGGCATAAAGACAGGCCCAGTCCTCCAAGCCTTTATCTAGAGACAGATCCAGGTCCCCTCTTGGGCCTATTTCAGACAGGTCCCCCCTTAGGGGTTTTAGCCCGGCTTCTTCATATAGCTCCCCTGGTAGGTCTCGGGCCTACTCCAGGAGGGGGCGCTCTCCATCCCCCACAGATGACCCTCTGGAGGGTACGTCAAGAGGCCCCTGTTCCCCCCAAAGGTTGGCTCCTCAGGGCCCTGCATCTACTTATGGGGATGTGGAGGATCTGGATAATCTCCCTGAAGGGATTAAAAGGCTTATTTCTGCAGCCATCACTCGGGGCATTGCCCAGCGGGACAAAGGCTCCCTTTACTCTAGGCATGGGGGGCTGAACAGGGCCCAGTTTCGGGCTTCCTCCCCTTCCATGGTCAGTGACGCTTCCTTCCTGGGGGGGGGGAGTTACCCCAGGAGATGGGATTCTCAGATGATGAGAATACCACCGTTTCGGAGGAGCCTTCTTCCAAGATCCTCTTTATGCCCGCCTTGTTTAAAATCCTCTTGGATAAGGCGAGACACACCACCAACGTTGGAACTGGGGATCCTTCAGTGCCCCCCCCTAGGGATCCCGATATGGTCATGTTCTCTGCCACGGCCACCAACAAGGAGGAGATCCCTGCCCCTCCCTTGTTCTTAGAGGTGCTGACCGAACAGTGGACTAGGCCTTCCAATTTCTCCTCTCCAGGCAGTACTGACCGTCGGCATTACAATGTGGAGCAGACCTTTGCTCAGGCCATTCAGCTTCCGACGGTTGACACCCCTGTGGCCGCTTTGGTGTCCTCCTCCTCGGTGGTGTCAGGCGATGCGGCAGATAAAATGAAGCCGGAGGATAAGCGCGCAGGGCTTACCTTGCGGAAGAACTTCAAAGCCACAGCGTGGGCCATCAAGGCGGCGGCCTCGGCTTCCTACTTTAATCGTGCCACGGTCATGTGGCTCAAGAAGCTTCAGGAGCGCATCCCTATACAGGAAGACCGGATCCATCAGGATCTGGTCAAGATTCTGGCAGCATGTCAGTTCTCAGCTGACGCGACCTTGGATACGGTCAAGTTTGCTTCTAGCGCCCTGGCCACCTCTGTCACCTCCCGTAGGCTCCTGTGGTTGTGCCATTGGCAAATGGACAACAAGGCGAAGTGGGATTTGGCGGCTGCCCCCTTCAAAGGGCCCGATCTTTTCGGGGAGGCCCTTACTCGCATCCTAGTGGAGGATAAGGACAAAAAGAAGGTCCTCCCCTCCACGGCTAAGAAGGCCGAGAACAAGTCGCGTCCCTTCCGTAGGCAGTGGTATAGGGCTCCTAGCTACGGCTATAACCAGCGCTTCTCTTCTTTCTCTTCTGACAGGCAGTTCTCTTTCAGGACAGGAGTCGATTCCAGGGCCAGGCTCAGTGGCCCTTTCGTGGAGGAGGCGGCCGTCCCTTCCGCAGAGGGAAGTGGCTCGAACTCGAGTCATCCCATCGGCGGCCGCCTTGCTCTGTATGCGGACCGGTGGGACGACATCACGGCGGACGCCTGGGTCCGAGCCACGGTTTGTTACGGGCTCAGGTTAGAATTTCTCTCCACTCCTCCAAATCTCTTCCGGTCGTTCCCTCCGTCCCGGAGTCTGGAGCGCCGCCGCCTGATGGGTCAGGCGATCACCCACCTCCTCGAAATCCAAGCGGTGGAGGCGGTTCCCACAGGGGAACGGGGCCTGGGCCACTACTCAAATCTCTTCGTGGTCCCGAAGAGCACGGGGGGCTGGAGAGCAATTCTAGACCTCAAGCGCCTGAACAGGTTCCTGGTCTACAGGCGATTCAAAATGTCATCGCTCAAGTCTATCCTCCAGGGCATCAGAAAAGGCGATTTCCTGGCCTCCGTGGATCTCACGGAGGCCTATCTTCACATTCCCATCCTGCCCGCTCATCGCTGGTTCTTGAGGTTCTCTCACGGGTCCCGCCATTACCAGTACAGGGCTCTTCCCTTTGGCCTGGCCTCGGCCCCGCGGACCTTCACAAAGGTCCTGGTGGTTCTAGCAATAGCAATAGTAGTTAGACTTATATACCGCTTCATAGGGCTTTCAGCCCTCTCTAAGCGGTTTACAGAGTCAGCATATTGCCCCCAACAACAATCCGGGTCCTCATTTCACCCACCTCGGAAGGATGGAAGGCTGAGTCAACCTTGAGCCGGTGAGATTAGAACCGCTGAACTGCAGATAACAGTCAGCTGAAGTGGCCTGCAGTACTGCACCCTAACCACTGCGCCACCTTGGCTCCATCTGTGATCGGTCCCGGTCCGGCTCCAATGTTATTTAGATGATGTCTTGCTTCAGGCGGGCTCCCTGTCTCAGGCTGTCTCAGATCTTCGGCTTACCATTCGGAGCCTTCAAGCCCTGGGGTTCTAGGTAAATTTCGAAAAGAGCCATCTCACTCCCTCCACTCGCATTCTGCATCTGGGGACAGTCATAGATTCCAGGTTGGGGGAGGTGCGTCTGTCTCAGGAGAGGCAGGTGAGCCTTCGTCGGCTGGCGGAGAGCGTTCGCACAAAGCGGTCCACTTCCATCCTCTCTCTGTCACAGTTATTAGGCAAGATGGTCTCTTGCATAGGGATTGTTCCGTGGGCCAGGCTTCATCTTCGGCCACTTCAGTGGGAACTCATCCCCTTCCAGAGGGGACGAATGAGCAACTCCCTTCGCTCTCTCCGCATCTCGGCGGGAGTCCGTTCCTCCCTGGCGTGGTGGCTTTCCCCGGCCATACAGCGGGGGTGTTGTTTCTGGGAGCCGGGGTGACCGTCACCACGGAGGCGAGTCTGTTCGGGTGGGGGGCCCTGGTGGGCTCTCGGATGGCACAGGGCAGATAGACGGCCACGGACCTCCGCCACAACATCAATTGGCTGGAGCTGAAGGCGGCGCGACTGGCCCTGAGTCACTTCCGCTCTTCGGTGGAAGGGCGCCACGTTCTCCTCCTGACAGACAATGTGGCCACCAAGGCACACATCAATCGTCAGGGCGGTACCCACTCGAGAGCTCTCTGGCTGGAGGCTCTACGGTTGGGGTCATGGGCGGAGAAACACCTGCAGTCCCTGGTGGCGGAGCACATCTCGGGGCTCTCCAACGTCCAGGCAGACTGGCTCAGTCGAGCGACTCTGAACAACGGCGAGTGGCAGCTCCACCCGTCGCTGTTCCGGGAGATCTGTCGACGGTTCGGGTCCCCGCAGGTGGACCTGTTTGCGTCCCCCGAGAACACCCAACTCCCGCGGTTCTTCACCCGCTTCCAGTCCAACTCGGCGGAGGGCACGGATGCCCTCAGGAGCCGGTGGCCCCTGGGCCTTCTCTATGCCTTTCCCCCCATTTCGCTCATCCCGGGGACCATCAGGAAGGTGGTGGCGGAAGGGGCCTTGGTCATTCTGGTGGCCCCATTTTGGCCCAGGAGGCCCTGGTTCGCGGACCTGGTTCAGCTGTCGGTGGCTCCCACGTGGAGGATTCCGCAGGGGGAGGTGGTCCTGCGGCAGGGGGCCCTGATTCACCCAGAGCCTCAGTGGCTCCAGCTGACCGTGTGGCTCTTGAATGGCAGCTTCTGAGGGGGCTCATCTGTCTTCCGGGGTCATCCGCACCATTGAGGCGGCCCGCCACCCCTCGACGACCCGCATTTATAACCACCTGGGCGCCCTTCGTCCGCTGGTGCTCCCCCCGGGGCATCTCTCCCGACAGAGCCACCATTCCCAACGTCTTGGATTTCCTTCAGAAGGGTCTGGAGGACGGGCTTTCGCAAAACACCTTACGACGCCAAGTGGCTGCTCTGTCCTCGGTCTTGGGGGGGGGTCTTCTTCCCTTTCCCAGTCTCCCCTGGTCAAGCTGTTCCTCAAGGGGGCGGCAAATCTCAGGCCTCCCCCCGTTCATAGATTCCACACGTGGGATCTTCCTCTAGTCCTCAAGGCCTTAACGGGAGCTCCGTTTGAGCCTCTCTGCTCGGTGCACTTGCGCTTCTTATCACTGAACCTGGTGGCCATCACTTCTGCCCGGCGTATATCTGAGCTGGGTGCCCTGTCTTCCAAGGACGACCTCTGTCATTTTCACCAGGACAGAGTGGTCCTTCGCCTTGACCCGGCGTTCGTCCCCAAAGTAAACACCCCCTTTCACAGGGCTCAGGAGATCGTCCTGCCCGACTTCTGCCCGGGTCCGTCCAATGATAGGGAGCGTCTTTGGCATCGTCTGGATGTCCGCCGTGCCCTACGGATCTACCTCCGGCGGACCAGGGATTTCCGCAAGTCGGAGGCCTTGTTCGTCTCCTTCCTACCTGGGGCGCTGGGTTCGAGGGTGTCTTCGGCTACCATCGGCCGTTGGCTGCGTCAGGCCATCTCGGAGGCCTACGTGGCCTCAGGGCGACAGGTTCCGTCAGGCATCACGGCGCACTCTACCAGGAGCGCGGTGACCTCGGCAGCGTGGGCCACGAGGGCCCCGTTTGAAGACATCTGCCTGCGATTTCTCCGCGGGTGGTTCATGAAGCCAATGAGGAAAGAAGACTCGGACACGAATTTCCTTCGGGACGAAACCGACCCAGAACGAAGTCTGGGGGCTTCTTTTATTGATCATACACAAGGGAGGGGTGGATTCACATAGCCAATGCGGACCAATCATGATTGTGCAAGCTTACAGTATATGGTAACTCATTTACTCTCATGTAGACTCGAAGAACACTCATAGTCAATAAACCTTTTATCATCATGCAAACATCCAATGCTTAATTAATGTTTGAGAGTTAAACAGTTGTAACCCCTGATTTAATCAACGCTTAGTTACAAGTCTGTGGTTGCTGATCTGCTTAGTGTTAAAGGTACTGATTTAATTAACGCTTGGAGTTGGACAGTTTGTCTTACTGATCTAATCATATGGCCAATTATTGCTTTTAGTTTACTGATTTAATCATATGGTTAATTATTGCTTCTGTTCTATACGTGTTACAGTATGGCTAAATGCATACCTGCACGTATATCGCAACATCTCCTACTTTTGTTTTAAATTTTGAGGAGTCGGAAGGGAGTATCGTTTTTCTCTGGGTCTTCATCAGAGAATGCTGTCAGTAGGGCTTTGTGTTGCGAATCAAAGATTGCTGTGTTAATGTTTTTGCCCTGTGTCATACTTTCTATTGTGGATTGAATGATGATTCGGATCACTGGGATTAAACAGGGTAAAAGGAGAAACCCTAGGAGTGCCATGCCTGCCATGAAGGCAGCTTGTTTCCAATTGCGAAAAATTCCTCCCAGGAAGCCTGCATCATCCATTAATCCTGTCCACTTTTGCACGGGTACGTGAACCAATTTCCGCAAATCCGCGGTGAGATCGGCCACTACCTTGCCAGTTTCATCAATTTGAAGACAGCAATTCGTCAGATTAAACTTTCCACATACTCCCCCTTCCTTAGCTAGTAAATAGTCTAAAGCTAAGCGATTCTGGTAAACCGCTGTACGTAACTTATCTTGTGCTGTGGCTATGGCGTTGAGTGCCCTATCAATGCGATTCCCGGCTAATTCTAAAACAGCTTGCAACTGTATAATCCGATTGAGCATATAAATCGGCGTACGGTACCCCCATGACCCATCCTCTGCCCATGTTGCGGGGTCATAATAAGCAATAATACGTTCAGGGGCCATTCATCATCTTTCCAATTGCCAACCTGAATCCCCCCAAAACCCTCCCCCCGGTCTAGGGCTCTTCTCCTTCTCCAATTATCATACACAGGAATCCCTAGGTTTTGTCTAGCAGTGAGGGGTAGTAAGAAAAAGGAGGGTTTAATCCATGCCAAAATGCAAGACCCCCCCCAATTATGAGGGAGGTATTCATAAGCAAGATTTCCACATACCCAATACATTCCCACCGGGGCAGTCCAGTTCCGTGTTGAAGAGGAAAAATAGGAAAAAATCGTGGTGTTCAACTGCTCAGGCTGGGAGATGTTGGCAGCCGAGGTCCATGAGGAGTTGGCCCACTGGCCTTTGCAGAGGAGGGTGCCTACTGCAGGGGAGCCATTGCGGAAATAACAGTGGGTACCTACTATGTTGGTAGTCAATGTCCAGGCGGCATTGGAAGCATGGGGTCGTAGTGTGAGATTCCCAGCCCGGGAGAGATTATTCAGTAATCCTGGGTCAGCTTCTAGAGCTTCCCAGGGCCATTGCTCGCCCATGTTTGTGCCCCCACATACAAAACAATTTGTCACCCCCAGGGTTTGAGCGATTTCAGTGGCAAACTCTAGGAACAGGTTGCGAGCTTTCTCAGAAACAATTGACTTCGCGTTGGTTTCAAGTCTCTCAATGGTGTCATAAACAGACCACTGTATGCTTCTGGATTCTTTAAGACTAACAATTGTGATGGTAATATAGGTAAGTGGATCATTGCCCGTTCCATCAATCCCCAAGCCATAGGCTTCAATTTTAGGATGGTCTTTTGAGAGGGTGAAAGAGACCCTGTTGCTGTCAGGCAATCAACGGAAGGATTCAATAGTCCGTTTAGCCGCGTTCAGGGGGTTGTAGCATCCTCGGTAGCCGCCACCAGTGTGGTCACAAATTCCGCGCCAGACAGTTTTCTTTGGGTCTCCCCATGATGCGCAGGGGTGAAGAAAGTATTCAGGGGGGTTTGGCTTGTTACGGGTGCAAAGATATTTGTGGTCGTGTTTGTAGGTTTCTCGCCAGGCGTGGGAGCCACAAGAGCGAAAGGCTATTTTGTCCATGGCCAGGCAGACATCAATGCCAATAGTCCATTGTTCAGCTTTTGAGCGGATGGTGTGGTTAAGGTATGCAAGGTAGGCTGGCCCTGCGCTCCCAGCAACAATGCCGAGACCGGCCCATATGGTAATGTTGTACTTGGTAAGCATTGCTGGGCTGTTGCAAGTCACGGCATTGCCTTGTTTGCAGACACTGAATTCAGTCCTGTTAAAAATGCATTTGGGAAGATCTTGAGTGCATCCCTCGGGGGGGATATTGGAGTAGATCAGCGTGCTGGTAGTTGCTGATCCTTTGGATACGTTAATGATACATTGGCTGCAGTTGAAGTTGCTTGTAGGGGGGGCGTCTCTGCGGGACACATGGTGTGGAGCGGGGACGTCGGTGTTACGGTGACTTAACAGGAGCAGGAGGAGGAAGACAGCAAACGCGAGGATCACCAGGGAAAGAATCCGGGCGCATCGCAGCATGATGCCAGGTTTAGGGGGTGAGGCTGTTGGTTTCTTGCAGCAGCGAATCCGGCGGGCTGGCAGTTGGCACGGCAGAGATGAATCCGGCAGCAGGAGGGTGGTACGGGCGGATCCCTCGACCTGGAACCCATATGGTGGTGTCATCATGTTGCACTGCTGCGTAGCCTCTCCCCCAAGCAAGGAGCTTCGCGGGTCCTTTCCAGTCGGGTTCAGGGGGCTGACGGAAGTAAACAAGAGATCTCATTGGATCCGTCGTTGGTGTGGTGAAATGCCGCTCCGCCGCCGTCGTGGGAGGGACTCCCGTCACGTTTAGGAAGTTAATGGTGTGAAGGCATAAATTGAGAAAATTTTGGAGGGCCGGTAAATTTGGAGGATTTAAAGAGCCTTCGCCGGCGAGATGGCGGTTCAGGGCATTTTTTAAGGTCTGATTAGCCCGTTCAATCACTGCCTGTCCTTGACTATTATAGGGTATGCCGAATTTGTGGATTGTGCCCCATTTCTTAAGGAAAGCAGCAAAAGCCGAGCTTGTGTAAGCCGGTCCATTATCGGTTTTTAATTCCTCAGGGCAACCAAGTACCGAGAAGGTACGAAGGCAGTGATTAATGACATGTTTAACAGTCTCTCCTCTCTGGGGAGAAGCCATGATAAAGCCTGAATAGGTGTCGACGGTAACATGCAAGCAAAACCAGGGTTTGAATGGTTCAAATCGGGTGACATCCATTTGCCATAACTTGCATGCCTCCGTTCCTCTGGGATTTACTCCCAGGGGGAGGCTATGACCTTGTTGGCTGCATGTGGGGCATTGTTGGAGGATTGCGGCAGCTTCAGCTGCGGAGAGTCCGAATTGTTTCATTAGTGCTTTTTTATTTTGGTGAAAGTACGCATGGCTCTCCCATGGAGTGGAATGAGAAAGGGTAAAAGCCTCCGTTGATAGAGAGAGAGCGGAGGCTGCAGCATCAGCCCGTTCGTTGCCCAAAGTAAGAGGCCCAGGGAATGGCTGATGGCTGCGAATATGTGCCACGAAAAAGGAGTGGTGGCCACTGTTCCCTCTAAGGTGCGCGCGTGCGCGGCCGCGCACATGGAAAGAAATCCCCGCGCAGAAGTTTCTAACTCCCGCGCAGAGATTTCTACCAAAGCAAACGTGGGGAAGTCCTTTGCAGGCGGCTAGAACTGGCCTCCCGCAAAGGACCTCCCCAGAGGAATCTCATGTCCTGCAGCCCAAACTTTCTCCTCCCAGCAACTTGGCCTGTTGGATACAGTTGTGGCGGGGGAAGAATGGGCTGGGTGGGCTGGCTGGCTGGGGAGGGGGGAGCCCTTTAAAGCCCTGCTGCCGCGTCTTCCCAGCAAGACTTCCTTTCGGCTCGCGGTTTCCCTTGCCTGCCTTAACCAAAGCTTGGCGCCCCGCCTCTGCTTTCGCTCTCCCTCCCTCAGCTGTGCAGCAGCAGCAGCTCTCAGCCTAGGGCGTCACGCAGGCTGTGGAAGGAGGGGGAGGAGGAGGGAACCAAAGAGAGGATTTTAGGGGCCTGCGCCCCACAGCCAGGACCGTCCTTGCGCCTCAAGCCGCGTTTCTTCGTGCAAAGCACTTCGGGCGTCAGGCGGAGCTCTCGGGTTGCCCAAACCAGTTCCTCCCAGGTTCAAAACTACAGAGGGAGGAACTGGATTGGGCAACCCGCGCTCACACACACACACACACACAGAGAGAGAGAGAGAGAGAGAGAGAGAGAGAGAGAGAGATTCACTTTCTATTATTAAGAGATCTCAACTTCCCTCCAGGTCTGAAAATGATTACACACACACATGCACACATACCATGAAACAACACTTTCAGGCCTGGGGGAGGTTCTGTCACTTTAAATCTTCAAATGTCTTTATTTAGCTAGCTGATCAAACATCAATTCAATTCAATTCTACATGTTATTAGATGCACACCTAAGAATTTTTTTTTAACAGACATTACATCAAAGTAATCAAGTCCAATTACCTAGGTCTTCCCATTCAGTCAGGCTTTATCGCTTTGGGGAAGAAACTCAGGTAGAATTTATCTTCAGTTCATCTGATGGTGGCCAGAAATCAGCAAACTTGTTACAAAATCTAAATGAAACTGTCTTCTAGAGGCCAGGTTTCGAGTAGGTTGGCCAGATAAATGTGCAGAGGGTTTTTACATGCACACACAAGGCTACACTCTCCTTCTCCCCCAAAAGAAAAAATCTTTACTCACCTGAAGAGTAAATCTTCCAGGCCTGAAAAACATGAAAACAAGGTTCCCTCCCCCACAGAAAAGGCATTGTTGGGGGATTAAGGGTAAGGCAGGGGCTTGGGGCTGGGTGGGTAGAAAGCTTGCAGGCAGAGTAAAAAAAAAGGTAAAATCATCAGTTACTAAACAGATAAACTGGTAACATTTATGGGGATATCACAGATGCAAAATGGGGTCTGGATTCACATGCTTCAGGAAGGAAATAAACAGGTAAAATCATTTAAACACACGATAGAAGCAAGGATGAAACTTTTCCTGTAAATGAACTTAAAACATTTCCTGGGTTGTTACTTTAAGGCAAAGGGATGGAAGGAAGGAAAAAAAACCTTATCTGTACTCTTTTTTTGGGGGGGGGGCAACAAACTGAGTGAAGGCAATTTCTGCCAGTTTACTCTTTTCTTTCTTTGAACACTTTAAAATCCCTGTCTTTTGGATTGAAGACATCTTAGTTACAATTACCTTGAGGGTGCACAAAGACTTAGGCACACATTTACACAAGAACAAGGAGAAAATAAGAAGGGAAAAACAGATCTCTCAGGTTTTCACCTAAAGACCGCTTTTCCAGGTAGATTGGTCAATGATTTTAGACATAAATCAATAAGTCAATTAAATGCTTTCAAGGGGAAAACGGGAAGCGGCTTGCCCATCACTTGAATAATTACACCAGAAAATTTAGAGATATCCCGAAGTTGCGTTCCTTCGAGAAGCCCGACCTCATACTCACGAAATGGGAGGGTGCTCCGTTCGCTGACGGCCGGCCCTGGGTGCGAGGCTTTTCCCGGCCGGGGGTTGAGATGAGATGGGCAGCACAGATCATCACGTCGGGGTCACCAGATGCGATTTCTCCGCGGGTGGTTCATGAAGCCAATGAGGAAAGAAGACTCGGACACGAATTCCTTCGGGACGAAACCGACCCAGAACGAAGTCTGGGGGCTTCTTTTTATTGAGCATACACAAGGGGGGGTGGATTCACATAGCCAATGCGGACCAATCATGATGTGCAAGTTTACAGTATATGGTAACTCATTTACTCTCATGTAGACTCGAAGAACACTCATAGTCAATAAACCTTTTATCATCATGCAAACATCCAATGCTTAATTAATGTTTGAGAGTTAAACAGTTGTAACCCTGATTTAATCAACGCTTAGTTACAAGTCTGTGGTTGCTGATCTGCTTAGTGTTAAGGGTACTGATTTAATCAATGCTTGGAGTTGGACAGTTTGTCTTACTGATCTAATCATATGGCCAATTATTGCTTTTAGTTTACTGATTTAATCATATGGTTAATTATTGCTTCTGTTCTATACGTGTTACAGTATGGCTGAATGCATACCTGCACGTATATCGCAACAGCTACATATGACTGTTGAGATGCTTCAGACTCAGCCTTCTCATCCAGGGCTGTCTCCCTCTTCAGATTGGTTTGTATAAGGTCTTTGCTGTGTCGAAACTCCTTTTTACGTTCTTTGTTTAACAACTGAATGTGCAGCTTTTCCCTCTGGAGTTTTCATCATCATTTAGTTGTAATGGATGTCATTGAGGCGGTCTCCATAAGATCTCCATAGCTTGTAGATTTCGTCCATATCTTATTCAATGAACGGAGGCGTTTGGGGGAGTAGATCGTCTTTGAGTTTGTCGCAGAGATGCTGCAACTGCTTCCAGCTACTTTCCTGCTTTCAATAAACCCCGTCCCATTCCTCCAAGAGGTATAACTGCATAATCTGCGTAGGCTTTCTATGCTATCTTAGGTCATAGGTTATTTGACGTGTTTCCGCCTTTTCTGATAGTTGGACATCCAATTCTGAGTTTTGGATGACCAATTCTGAGTCTATGCTGGGTTCAGGCATGGGTTTCGGCATATCTGACCCCTTCTGCCATGGTAAGGAAGATTCTGTAACTAGGATTAACTCAGAAAATTTCTAGAATGTGTTATCAATTCTTTGAGTTCAATTCCCTTTTTGGCCACTAGGGTGCGTTGCAAGACTTGAAGATGCAGGCACAGCGTACTTTTTGGCCACTAGAGTGCTGTCAGCCTCTGTTTTGCTGCTTGCTTTTCAGCCGCCATTGAAACGGGGAGGGAGGGCATGGTATTTGGATGGGGAGAAATGATCTGTGCAGTAGGACTGTTAATTGGGAGTTGTTTTCACCATCGTTTGCGCATGTGGAAGGAGGGGAGTTTCCCGCCAAGGCCAACTGTCCAGCATTCCAACCTGATGATGATGTTTGAAGATGTCTCCCACCTGACAGTTGTGGTGATATATGATTGGGCTGTGGACTGGGGTATCAAGGGGAGGGGAATGAATCATGTATTGATATCTATTGCTTTTGCGCTCTTTTACTCAGATCCAGCTTTGCTTCACTTCTCATCGTTTATAATCAGTAAAAATACACTTAATTCTGAAACATGGAGTTGAGTGGTTTCTTTCTTGGTTATTAAGTGAAGGGGCTGTGGCAGGTGCGTTGCAAGACTTGAAGATGTAGCTGCAGTTCACCTGTTGGCCACTAGGGTGCATTTCAAGACTTGGAGATGCAGACACAGTGTACTTGTTGGCCACTAGGGTGCGTTGCAAGACTCTATATGTAGCTGCAATTCACTTGTCGGCCACTGGGGAGCATTGCAAGACTTAAAGATGCATGCGCGGCATACTTGTTGGCCATTAGGGTGCATAGCAGGACTTGAAGATGTAGCTGCAGTTCACTTGTCAGCCACTAGGGTGCGTTGCTTAACTTGGCGATGTAGGCGCAGTACACTTGTTGGCCAGTAGGATGCATTGCAAGACTTGAAGATGTAGCCGCAGTCACTTGTGGGCCACTAGGGTGCGTTGCAAGACTTCTAGATGTAGCCGCAGTTCACTTGTCAGCCACTAGGGTGCATTGCTTAACTTGGCGATGTAGGCATAGTACACTTGTCAGCCACTAGAGTGCGTTGCAAGACTTGGAGATGCAGGCGCAGCGTACTGTTGGCACTAGGGTACGTTGCAAGACTTGGAGATGTAGCCGCAGTTCACCTGTCCGCCACTAGGGCACGTTGCAAGTCTTGAAGATGTAGCGTAGGCACTGTTCCCTCTAAGGTGCGCGCGTGCGCGGCCGCGTACATGGAAAGAAATCCCCGCGCAGAAGTTTCTAACTCCCGCGCAGAGATTTCTTTCATAGCAAACGTGGGGAGTCCTTTGCAGGCGGCTAGAACTGGCCTCCCGCAAAGGACCTCCCCAGAGGAATCTCATGTCCTGCAGCCCAAACTTTCTCCTCCCAGCAACTTGGCCTGTTGGATACAGTGTGGCGGGGGAAGAATGGGCTGGGTGGGCTGGCTGGCTGGGAGGGGGAGCCCTTTAAAGCCCTGCTGCCGCGTCTTCCCAGCAAGACTTCCTTTCGGCTCTCGGTTTCCCTTGCCTGCCTTAACCAAGCTTGGCGCCCCGCCTCTGCTTTCGCTCTCCCTCCCTCAGCTGTGCAGCAGCAGCAGCTCTCAGCCTAGGGCGGCAGCGTCACGCAGGCTGTGGAAGGAGGGGGAGGAGGAGGGAACCAAAGAGAGGATTTTAGGGGCCTGCGCCCCACAGCCAGGACCGTCCTTGCGCCTCAAGCCACGTTTTTTCGTGCAAAGCACTTCGGGCGTCAGGCGGAGCTCTCGGGTTGCCCAAACCAGTTCCTCCCAGGTTCAAAACTACGGAGGGAGGAACTGGATTGGGCAACCCACGCTCACACACACACACACACACACATACACACAGAGAGAGATTCGGCTGCGTCCGGCTCATTTGCAAAAAGCCCAGAAAAGGAAGTCGGTCGGGGGCAGAGGAGGGGGGTTCTTCCCCAAACAGGGCTCCCCAGGAGAGGGCGAGGCACCCCTCCCCCATCTCCTACAGTCAATGTCGCACAGGAGGGCTGTTTCTATCTCGGTGCTTTCATGGAGAGTCAGCGAGAGATCCAAGCCATCCAGCGAAGGCAGACTGCTATTTAGTAAGAATGTTTTAAATATTGCATTTCAGCTTATTTGTCATGGATTGGTGATCACCCTACTTGCAAATACAAATTCTTTTTCGTATGGCGTGCTGGTGCTCTGCAGATTTTATTTGATTTTAGAAAAAGAAAATAAAGGCTTCTTGGTCCACCTGGACCGGAAAGTCAAAATCCAGAAAATTAACCTTGTTTAGGAAAGTTTTGCACTGATGGAAAAATAGTGTTTTCCAGTGAAAGTTTTTTCCCTACTTTTCCTTGTTTGCTTTTTTTGGCCTCTATTCCTTCTCTACTCTACTCTCCTCTTTTCTTTCTTCCTTCTTTCTTCCTTTTTTCTTCCTTTTTTCTTTCCTTCCTTCCTTCCTTCTTTCTTCCTTTCCTCTTTCTCTCTCTTTCTTTTTTCTGCCTCTTTTTCTTATCCTCCCACCCTCCTCTCCCCTTTCTTTTTCTCTTTCTCCTCTTTCCTTTTTCGTCTCTCCCTCTGTCTCTGTTTCTCTCTCCCTCTCCCTTCTTTCCTTCCTCCCTTCCTTCCTCTCCCCTCTTTGTTTGCTTCTTTAAGTGCTCCAATTGCTAATCTACATCAGTTGGTAATTTATTCATAACTTGCTAAATCACTGCAGGACTATTGGATAGTAAGGGGGAAAGTATAGTCCTCAACTTACAACAGTTCACTTAATGACTAAAGCTACATCAGCACTGAAAAAAGTGAATTACAGCTGTTCTTCACACATGATCATTGCAGCATCCCCATGGTCATAGGATCAAAATTTGGATCTTTGGCAACTGCCTCATATTTATGACGGTTGCAGTGTCCTGGGGTCACCTTTTGCAACCATCTGCCAAGGAAAGTCAGTAGGAAAGTCAGACTGACTTAACAACCAGGTTACTGATTTAACCGCAGTGATTCACTTAACTGTAGCAAGAAAGGTTTGTAAAATGGGGCAATACTCACTTAACAAATGTCTCATTTAGCAATAGAAACTTTGGGCTCAATTATGGTCGTAGATTGAGGACTACCTGTATAGGGAGATTTCTTTACTTAATGGATATTTACATGGTAGAATTGAGTTTCAAATAACACTAATTTCGTTGTCTTGGGTGACATCTATGAAAAAATCCAGGTGCTCAGGTATGAAAATGTGCTGCTCAAACACTATACTTTTCCGCTCACACTGAAAAAAAATTAGAGGGAACATTGGAGGAGGGGTCCTTTTCCCCCCCTGCAGGAAAGGGTGGGGGGATCCCCTCCTGGGATCCGCTTCTTCTCCCCCCCTTGGGATCCCTGGCTTTCCAGTGGATCCCCCCGTCCCTCCTCTGGCTCCCTCGTCTCCCAATGGCCTCCCGGGATCCCCTCGGGCTGAGCTCCGTCCCTTCCCGGGATCCCTTCGGCTGCTCGGCTCCTGGCCCGGTGGTTCTCCTCCTGGGGGTGGCGGGGCCTTTTCCCAGGGGTCGCCCGAGACCCCCAGGGGGGAGTCTGTAAGTCTTCGGAGCCTGCGTGCTGCGTCTCCCTGGCAGGAGAAGCCGGGGAAGGGAGGAGGCGGGCCTTCCCTTCGGAGCCTCCCCTTCAGCTCCCCGGGCGAAGCTCCGCCGCCCCCGCCAGGCGCCTCCCGCGCCGAAGGAGCCGCCCGAAGGGAAAGGGGCGGCGGGAGGGGCGGGGCCACCGCGGCTCCTCCCACCGAAGCCCCGCCCTCCCTCCGCCTGTACGGGTGGCTGGCTGTGGGCGGGGGGCGGGGCGGAAGGAGGGGCCGGAGTGGGGACAGACGCGCAACCGCAGAGGACGCTAGGAAAGCAGCTCCCTCCCAGCGACGGCGCTCGGTGGGCGGAGCTACGGAGGCCGAGAGGGACCGTTGCTGAGGCGGAGAACCAGGCGCGGAGAATGAAATAAAAGAGAGGAACGTGGCGGCGAAGGGAAGGCTGCAGCCCAATTTGGCGCTTGGGGGGTCACCGCCGCAGGAGGAACCGTGTCGAACGGCATCAGGAAGGCCGAGAACCGAACTGTTCTAGTGGGTCCCTTTCTCTCCTTCGGGGGAACGACAAGGAGGCGGTGCCTGGAGAGGAGGAGGCGGGGATTCGCAGGAAGGCGGGGGCTGGGAAACTGAGCGCCTTCCCTTTCGGAACCAGAGAGCTGACGGAAGGAGCGGTTCCCTTCGGAGGCGGAGAAACCGGAAGTAAGTAGAGTCTGCTGGGACGGAGGGGCAGCCTGCGAGGGTCTCCTTCGGGTCCTCGGGAGGGGAGTCCTCGGCCTCGGCCTCTCCTGCGGTGAGGGGGACGCCGCCGTGACCCGCCTCTCTTTCTCCCCTGCAGGAGGACGGAGGAGCCCGGCGGGGGAGGGAAGGAAGGAAGCGCCGCCCGAGAGGAGGAGGAGGAGGAGAGCGGGCCCCGCGGAGCAGCCCCGGGAGACGGCGGGGAAAGGCCGGGGGGCTCCGGAGCTGCAGGAGGGATGAGCCCAGGGGGGAGCCCGGAAAGGCGGCTGCCTGGAGGGCGGTGCGAGGAGGAGGAAACGGGGGGAGACTCCGAGACGGGCCTGGAGGGCGGAGGGTCCTTCGGGAGACCCCGGAATCCCCAAAGGATCCAGGAGGAAGAAGAGAGATATCAGTGCCCGGAATGTGAAAAATCTTCAAGGGAAATGAGTATCTTCGAAAGCATCTAAGGTCCATTCAGGAGAAAAACCTCATAATTGCCTGGAGTGTGGAAAGAGCTTCAGGCGGAGGAGCCACCTTAATACACACCAAAAGTTCCACACAGGAGAAAAACCTCATAAATGTCTGGAGTGTGGAAAGAGCTTCAGTCAGAGGAGCAGCCTTTATGTACATCAAAGGATCCACACAGGAGAAAAACCTCATAAATGCCTGGAGTGTGGAAAGAGCTTCAGGCGGAGGAGCCATCTTAATACACACCAAAAGTTCCACACAGGAGAAAACCTCATAAATGTCTGGAGTGTGGAAAGAGCTTCAGTCAGAGGAGCAACCTTTATACACATCAAAAGATCCACACAGGAGAAAAACCTCATAAATGTCTGGAGTGTGGAAAGAGCTTCAATCAGAGGAGCGACCTTTATGCACACCAAAGGATTCACCCAGGGGGAAAAACCTCATAAATGCCTGTTGTGTGGAAAGAGCTTCAGTCAAAAGTGAAACTTATTCAGCATCAAATAATCCACACTACAGAGAAACTCTACCAATGCCTGGAGTGGGGAAAGAGCTATACTGAGCGTAGAGGCCTCCATCAAGACCAAATAATTCACAAGGGCGTGGGAGAAGTCACAGAGTGTATCTCGGGAATTGAATTTGCATCCAATTTGGCCAATTGTGAATTGACACGCTAGGATTTGTCCCAAGTGCACAAACTTCCAGTGTCCTAACAAAGCAACAGAATAATGATATCCATGATAATTGTAATTCCAATAAGGGGGTTGAGTAAAGAGGAGATTAAGAAAAGTAAATAGTTGCCAAATAAGGGAGTTTCCCAGGCTGATTAAGAAAGGACTTTTTCAAGTGTACATGCTAGATGTTTCAACTGGCTGCAATTGTACCTTTTCACAGGAGACTTAGTGACTCATGATGCCATTTCTCATGTGAATGTTCTCTTCTGTAATGCAATGCTCATTTCAATGCTGGTGCTTAATATTATGGGATGTTACTGTCCACGTCTCTGATATAACTGTAGCTGAGCAGGATGATTTCCTCCATGCTTTAAAAACAGACTGATCTACATTTATAAATATATGTAACTTCACCTGTTCTTCTATTGCGTCTGTTTTGAAATTTTTAAATGCTTCTGGGTTTCATCCCACCAGGTTTCAGTAATGGCAAGAATGTATTTGTATTTGTTCTCATGCACTAAGAGAAAATTTACTCAATCATTGGATTGAACAACATGGATGTGCTTTAAAAAATACACGGCTAATAACTTTTGTCTTAGCAAGAATTGCAGTTGAACTTATACACCGCTTTACAGCCTTCTCTAAGGGGTTTACAAGAGTTAGCATATTGCTCTCAACAATCTGTAAGCGCTTTCCGGCCCAGTCCCTTAACTCCCAGAGCAAATCTTTTGAGTAGATCTCTTCAAGAAAGAGCCTCTGCAATGCATGGCCTTCCTGAAAAGAGGATCTATGCTGCTGTCCTGAAAGTGGGCACCATTCTGAGAGCACCTGCAATGATTTTTGGCCACTCCAACATGGCAGCCACTTTGTGGACAGCACTCCATGGCTTCCACTCTATAGGGAAGCTGAGGGCCAAATCAGCTGCTCTCTTCCAGCATCCTCCTCTATTGGGATTCTGGAGATCCTATTTGGAAGGACGTATGAGCCACAGCCCTGCCTTAATGGAACTTCCACATGCAGGGAAGTAGGCAGTGGGGTACGCCGAGGGTCTCCCTGGGGCCCAATACTCTTTCCTTAGGAATACCAACTAGCATTAATTATTAGGTAAGCGGGGAAGGAACGGAAGGGAGCAGGAAGGGATCTGGGGGGGGGGGTCACTTAGTGTGACAGCCAATTGATCGACAAACACAAGATGTGAGACCAGAATATTCTTCTATTTTTGGTACCAGGATAGAAGGACCCTGGCCTTGAAGCCTCCAAGTCACAGATTACAGTTTGACACTCAATTTGTATACTCCCAGGTGAGTCACACACACTGCCTTGCCCTGCCAATAATGCCAGTAGTATTTATTGGTTAGCTGAGTAACAGTCCCCCCCCCCAAAGCCTTTACACTTGTTATTCTTAAATAGCTACACCTCAGGCCACCTGTTGCCTATCCCAGGTCACAGGTATCTTGCAAAGCTTCTAGTTTCATGTTCTAGCCATGTGGATTTGGGGGTTTTCCTGTAAGGGGGCTATTCTTGCATTCAACATCCTGGCTAAGTGGTTTCTGACAGGTAAATTGTTTCCTTCTGTGGAAGCCCAAAGATTCAGGAAGAATTGCAATTGAGTCCAAGGCTCCAGAATGAGAAGTGAGGATGGAAGGTGGAATAAATTATGATTACGCTCAGGTACCACCAAGAGTTTCCCACAAAAGGAAAATAAGGCCAGGAGAGAAACTGCACAGAGGTTCCTGAACTACAAAAGGTGGGGGGGGGGGGAGACACCAGTATTCTAAAATCCCTTTTATCTTCTTCCCTGAAGGATTTGACCCTCCCAATGTAGGCGCCCCACAACAATAAAAACGTGCTTTAACGTTTGCAAAGCCGCCAGGAGCCTCCGGGGTTCAGGTGGCCGGGAAATTTCAATGGTATTGATTATAAGACCTGGAAGGATGGCGACATTCAAGGTTTCTTTCAGGCTTGGAATAGCCATCGCGACCTCGCCCGCTCCTCCTTCCAGCGGGGGGAGGAAGGGGGTCTTGGTGCCAGGCGGCCAGCAGCACCTGGACCCAGCTGCAACCCCCCCCTTCTCCCCCCCACCCGCCCCAGGAGGAAAGGGGCCACGCGGAGATGCCCAGGGGCTGCAGGCTGAATGGGGCGGGGAAGGGAGAAGCTCCGGGGAGGCAGAAGCTGGCCATGGGACCCTCCCTCCGTTCCCCTCCATTGCAGCCGCTTTGGGAATCCCCCATTCGCCCCCATCACCACCACCACCCCGCCCTCTTTAGTTTCGCTAAGCGGGGCGAAGGGGAGGGAGCGGCGGGGCGGGGCCAGCGGCGCAAGGGAGGAGCCAAACGAGGGGAGGGAAGGCGGGCGCTGCAGAGTCGAGTAGGGGGTGTGGCCCGGCGGCAGCCCGCCAATGGGGTGGGGCAGAAGCTGCTCCGATGCAAATGAGGCGAACTGGCGGGAAAAGCACAGGGGACGTGACTAGAAGAGGAAGAGGCGGGGCTTGGCTGAAGAAGGAGACCCTCACTTTCGGATTCCATGAAGCCGCTGAAGGACTTTCCCGATTCGAGGTGCGCATGCGGCCTGATGCAGGTGGGGGGGAGCAGGGGATGCATTTATTAGCCAGAGCACATTTATTCCTTTAGAGTACTATTCTATTCTGTTCATTTGTCCAATTTCCTCTCCCAGCTTTCATTCAAAAGTTCCTGGTGTACATAAACGTTTATCTTCAGAATAAACCTACCTACCTACCTACCTGTCATCTACCTATTGAAAAGTAGCAACAACTGACCCTACATTAGAACAATTGAGGCTGTATGTTGAAACTGCCAAGTAGGAGTGTAACAACTTTTTTATTCTATTGTTATGCAGCAAACATCATCACTTTAGTGACCAAAGTTACAATGGCATTGAAAAAAGTGACTGATGGCCATTTTCACACTTAGCGACCGTTGCGACCATTTTTCACACTTAGCGACCGTTGCAGCATCCTCATGGTCACGTGATCAAAAATTTGTTTGGCAACAGATTCGTATTTACTCTGGTTTCAGTGTCCTGGGGTGACCTTTTGACAAAATATAAAATTTTTAATGAAGCGCCCCCCCCCCCGGTCAATGGTGTCCCTCTTTACCAATCTGAACATCTGGTCACCTTAAATTAGTAGAAATAGCAATATAGCAATAGCAGTAGACTTATATACCGCTTCATAGGCCTTTCAGGCCTCTCTAAGCGGTTTACAGAGAGTCAGCATATTGCCCCCCCAACAATCTGGGTCCTCATTTTACCCACCTCGGAAGGATGGAAGGCTGAGTCAACCCTGAGCCGGGTGAGATTTGAACCGCTGACCTGCTGATCTAGCAGTAGCCTGCAGTGCTGCATTTAACCACTGCGCCACCTTGGCTCAAACCAAGAGGGGGAAACAGGAAATTATTCAAGGTTTTTTTCAGCAACTATATAGTAGAGAGGAAATTCTGAGGACCAAATTAAGGAATTTTTAGATAATGCAAATCTACCCAAGATCTCAAATGAAGCGAAAGGGGTGCTAAACCAAAAGATAACAACAAAACTCCTGGCATGGATGGTTTGCCAGTTGAAATCTATAAAACTTTTTTGGAAATCTTAGGACAAGAGATGATAGTAATATTTAATGCTGTCTTGACGGATTCTATCGCATCGAAATCGTGGGCTGAGGCCTATATAACCCTTTTGCCTAAAGCTGGAGCTGACCGCGCCCAAATTAAAAACTATAGTCCCATTTCACTTTTGAATGTGGATTATAAAATCTTTGCAGCTATACCGGCAGATAGACTTAAATTCTTCCTTAGCAAATTTATGCATCCTGATCAGAACGGCTTCCTGCCGTCGAGGCATTTGAAAGATAATGTTAGAATTATTTTGGATGCCTTAGAATATTATGAAGCTCGGCTGGACAAACAAATGGCCTTTATGTTTCTCGATGCACAAAAGGCATTTGAACGGGTAAATTGGATGTTTATGTTGTCACAGTTAGAAAATATGAAGTTTGGAGAAAACTTCTTAAATGCAGTTCAGGCAATTTATGTATGACAAACTGCGACATTACTGGTAAATGGAGAAGAGGCGGGTGTCAGCGTTCCAAATATCATGCAGAATTAAATCAGAGTCCAAGGCAGATCTATCCTTAAGGTTCAAATTTAATAGACAGACTTGTTGGCATCATGCTATGGAATCCCAATGCTGAAAATGACATCACAATTCCACCCAGTTAAAAGTTCATGATCTTGTCCCCACGGCCACAATCCATCACATGGTCCAATCTTCTTCTTCCACGCTGGCATCCACACCCAGCTGCTTCCGGTCAGGTGTGCTAGTGTGGAGACAAAGGATGAACTTGGCTTCTAGTAAAGAATGAAAACAATACATTCCACAATCTCACTCTGTCTATTTCCCCCTCCCATCAACTCTACTAAAGAACAGCATAATGAAATAAGAGAAAGTGGCAAAATTCTAAAAGGAATATAATTGCAGGCCTGACAGCGAGTGATATGAGATTGGTAATATCAGACAAGGATGCTCGTTATCCCCCCTGCTGTTTATCCTTACATTAGAACCCCTTCTTAGAATAGTGAGGAGTGATACAAATTAAAGGGTTACGAACTAAAGCTCAGGAATTTAAGGTCCAGGCTTTTCCCGACGACCTTGTTTTTATTTTGGGGATCCTATGGCTTCTGGGATACAACTTTTACGTAAAACAGAGGAGTACGGTATGATAGCAGGGTTACGTATAAATAAAGAGAAGGCAAAACTATTAAGAATATGACTTTGAACCAGAAAAGGGAAGTACAAAGCCTGTTAGGGATTAACATGACCCATAAAGTACAATACTTGGGAATTTGGCTTACGGAGAGATGTTCCTCTATCAAGGTAGATAATTATATGAAATTATTACAACAGGTATCTAAGGATATGACTAATTTGATGGGCAGGATTATGACAGTTAAGACACATGTACTACCGAAATTTTTGTTTTGGTTTCAAACGGCACCGACTAAATTGGACAAAAAATTTTTTAAATCCTTGGAGACAATAGTGGCTCGATTTATATGGCAAGGCAAGAAAGCAGCTGTTAACAATGGGAACTAAAAGTGAACTAAAAGTGAACTATTGTAACAGATCCCTGCACTTTGTAAACAAGAAGATGCCGGTTAGAGGCTAAACAATGAGGAAGGAAAAAAATGTTGGGCTGTGAAGGACTGTCACGAGGGGGGGGGTGTATGTTTAAAGTTGTATTTGTATGTCTTATTTAAAAAATGTATAACCAATAAGATTATTTAAAAATAATATATTCTATACACAATAAATTAAAATAAAACCATTAAAATATTCTATACACAATAAATATTTTTTTAAAAAAAACATTAATGCATAAAGGGAAAAAGCAGGCAGAATCAGCCGCTCTCCGATGTGATGGATGCAAGGAGCAGGCAGGTGAGCAGGCAGCAGGTAAGGTGGCCTGGCTGGGTGGCTTAGGCAGCCAGGGGAGGCTGGGGACTGGGGGGTGGGAAGAGAGGCCTCAGCTGGCGATTCTGGGGCCCTTCCTCCACTGCAGGGCCTCCGAGGCTCCGGAGGCTCGGTCAGCATAACGGTGGCCATGTTTTGAAGCCGGCAGCCACCTGGAGGCCTTCTTTACTGGTGCAGCCGCTTTTGGGGCGGAAAAGGGTTCGGTTTTCAGCCCGACAGCCCCAAAAGCCTCATCTGGGCATCTATTGCAGTTGCGAAGAGCCAAGGAGGGTAAAGTAGGACATAAAGTGAGATTTGGACATTAAGTGTGACAACCTACTGGGTCAGGCTGGACAGCCTCTTGGGACCCCTTATTAAAAAGCCACATAGGCAGAGTTGCAGCTTGCAAAAGAACAGGAAGCCGGTGCCTAACCACAAGATGTTCCAGCCAACGTCCCTATGTCAAAACCTATGTCAAAAGTCCAGGTTCAATTAAAGTTCCTTAATGGCACGTACTCCTAACAAAAGGAGAAGTAAGACCCCCGTCTCCTCCTAAGGCTTCTCTCCTCAAGGCAACCACTAAGAAGTGAGTTAAGTGTTTCCGTGTTGCAATGCTTTTGAGAACGTATAAGAACGCCTGCTTAGATAATGAAGGGTGTTCAGAACTTGCGATGCTAAGCCATGGGCTCACTTTCTGAACCTGGCTGCCAAATAGACTTTTCCTGTATCCTGAGAAGTCTTAACGCCTGTCATTTTCTGCAAGAAGGGCATGGAGAAGAGCGTGAAGATTCTCGGTGCTCGCGGCTTGGTTTAGCCTCACTGGATGTCACAGACTCCTTTGTCCAGTACTGGCCATATTCTATGTTCCCTCGAGGAAGGACCTCCGCGGGAGGCGGAGGCTTCGGCCTCTCTCTCCCCCTGCAGGAGGACGGAGGAAGCAAGGAAGGGAGCGCCGCCCAAGAGGAGGAGGAGGAGGCCCCCAAAGGATCCAGGAGGGGGGGCTCCTTCCAAGGCTCCTGAGCAGGTTTGTGCAGGTAGACTGTCTCTGTCCAGGGAGGCTCCACTCATTCATGTGCCTCTGGATGAACTTCCCATCGCCTTCCCTTTCTTTTGCCAGGCTCCTTCGTCTGCATCCACGCAGTAGTTGCTGTTTAAAGACACACTTGTCTCCTCCCCAATTGGGGTCTGAGCCTGGTGTGGAAGCCAATGATGGACCCAGACAGGAGGGGCAGGTTTTCTGATTGCTTTTTATTGGAGGACTCCAAGGAAAAATGTTCCTGGTCAAAAGGCCCAGAACAAAGGATTAAGAAAGCTTTATACATTTTCACCAAAGGAGAAGGCGGGACAAGGTGAAATAATAAGAAATATCCTCTAAAAACACTTTAGCAATAATTCCACCATTTGTTCTATTGGTCTCTAGCTGTGCCATTCCTAAGCCTTGGCTAACGAAGCCCCAGGAGTTCTCTAACAGGCGTTTCATTGGCTGCCGGCCATCTCGATTCCTCACTTTTAGCTGAGCTCTGCAAGTTGTCTAATTCTCCTTACTTTTATCAACTTTCTAGCTACACGTAATTGCTGCAAGCTTTACACATGCATATTTCCTGTTGATAAGCATTCTTGTTCTTGTGAGACAGACAGAGCCCCAGACCCCAATTCCAGTCTTCCTGCTTTACTTTCAAGTGTGTGCTATGACCTTGCTTTAGCCCCCAGCCCATCATTCCCCCTCCCCTTGAATCTGAAAATGATCTCATTTTCCAAGATTCACCCAACAGCAATATCCCTGTACTGGGAGACCTGGTAGTTTACTTACAGGTGGGGAGGCAAAGCAGAAGACATTGTAATGCACAACAGGTGATTAAGAGAACAATGACTTTGCCTGCCAGGGTCATTATTAGGTCCTTAACCAGTGAAATCAGGCAACCCTCCTGTCAGTCAATGCCACTTCTCTTTCCATTAGTCCATGGGGGAGGTGGGGGGTTGCAGCTCTCTTTGTGATGTGTGTAGTTCAGCTGTGGAATTCCAGGATTTCTCCAGAATCTGCACACAGCATTGTTGTCCAAGTAGTGCTCACCCATCTCCTTAGGATGCCAATATCATATCTAGAGCCATTCTATTCTGAACTGTCATTGTCCAAATGGCTTCTTGTTCTTTGGCTGCAGCAATAAAAAACTCCCCAGTCTCCTTGGCTAGGATTTCCCCCACCGCTTGTATGTGATACAAAGCATTATTGAGGGACCAGAGCCCACGGAGCAAAGAAAGGGGTTCAGGTACTTTCTGAGTTGTTCAAGATTCCTGTGGTTTCCAATCTTCCTTTCAGGTAAAGTGGGCATAACATAGGTACCCACCTATATGGGAAGAGCACAGATACATAACAAAATCATGTGGTCTCATCCCAAAGGTTGTTAAGTTTATTTGTCTTAATATCTTAGCCTTCATGCACACAGACGCACCAATCAGCTAGTGGTTATAATTGGGTAACTCCTAGCGTGGGTAGCCACAACACCTTTTGGGGAAATGTTCTAATGAGGGAACACCTACGGGAGATGGCAGTTCTCCTCTCACACAAACTATGGTTCCGGAGGCTTTTGGTTCCAGAACAATAACTTCACTCCCAGTTCTGCTACTGAGAAAGTCACAGGCTGCGCAGTCCAGGAATCCGGACGGGCAGATCGTGGGTATTTCTTCACTCTGGAAGTGATCAATCCAAGATGCCAGGCCTTCCACTTTTAGGGCTGTATGGGTGGTCTGAAGCCCTTGAAAGGGTCCCTTCCACTGCTGATCCAAGGAGGTTGTTGGTCCCCGCGTCTTTACAAGCGTCCAGTCTTGCAGGCTGAAATGGATGCCCTGGGTGATCTAGTCCTGCAGATAACGAATTTTGTTGTAAAGTAATCCTTAGAGGTGCATCTGATAGAATAACTTTGCTCTCTACCCGCCACCCATCGTTCCCCTCCTTGCCTCCGATAAACCTGGCCCATGCCCTGTGCCCGGGTGTATAAGAGGCCGGGGAAGTGGGTATGGAAGGAGACATGGAATTCGGGTAGCTGTTACATCTGAGCATCGTAGGGCAGCTTCCTTAGCAGTCCTATCTGCAGCCCGGTTCCCTTTCGCGTAAAGGGTGTCTTCTTAGAATGCCCCTGACATGTATGACTGCTACCTCTTTTGGCTGCTTCCACAATTCTAAAATTTGTGGACCATACTTAATAGTTGACCCCTTTGCATTTAACAATCCTCTTTCCTTCCCTAAAGCTCCATGGGTGTGCAAGGTTCCAAAGGCACGTTTGCTATCTGTGTAAATATTTACTGTTAGTCCTACAGCCAGCTGTAAGGCTCTAGTTAAAGCTACCAGCTCAGCCAGCTGAGCAGAAGTCTTTACTGGTAGTGATTCGGCTTCCATAACTTCCCACAGTGGGACCACTGCGTATCCCGCCTTTCTCAGGCCTTCCCTCATAAAGCTACCACCATCTGTAAACCATTGACAGTCAGCATTTGGGAGAGGCTGAGCACTAAGATTGGGTCTACTGGCATATACTGACTCCACCAGCTGTACGCAATCCTGATGCAATCAGTATCCACCTGGGGCAAGAGTGTATCTGGATTGAGGGTATCGCACACCTCTAATTGATTGGCTGGGGAGTCAAGCAGGATAGTCCGATACTTGGCTTGGCGGCCCCCAGTCATCCAAAAGCCCCCTTCGCTTCCATAATCTGAAACCCCATGTGGGACGTTGACTATTAGATGTTCTCACGGTGTTAACTTTTGGGCTTCTCAACCCGCAGGGCAGTTGCTGCCCTCAGACATCCAGGCCCTCCCAATTGCCCCCTCCCATATCTATTTGCTACTATAATATGCCCCAGGCCTTGCCATGAGCCTAGTTTCCGGGTGAGAACTCCTGCAGCAATGCCTCCCCACTCATGTGCGAAGAGGGTGAGAGCTCTAGTGGGGTCCGGAAGCCCCAGTGCTCTCACAAGCTCACTCTTTATTTGTGTGAATGCGTGTTGGCGTTCTCCAGTCCATTCAAATATTTTCCCATCCCCTTTGACAGCCTCATAAAGGGGCTTGACAATAAATCAAAATTAAGAATCCAAACTCTACCAAAACCCGCCTTCCCCAAGAATCCCAATTGTTTTCTATTAACAGAGGGCTTTCATAGATTGCTTCCCTCTTTAGGCTAAGGGTCTTTGCTGTCCTGTAGAGATGCCAACCCCTAAGTTTTCACCTCCTGCTGTGCAATTTGGGCTTTTGTTGTTTCAGGCACATTATATAGGCCTTTCCTAAAAACCCCCAACAGGTATCTCATCCTCGGTAGTCCGTGGAACAATACACCTCTTAAGAACAGATCTTCTGGCCCCTGTATCTGTTAACATCTCATGTTTAGATCCCCCCAATTGGGACTTCCGCAGAGGTGGGTTGAGGGAGCCACAGCTCTCTGCCTCTGGCCTCTTCCCCCTCTTTTTCTGCTCACATGGCTATAGCCACCAGGCACCCACTCTTCCAATATCCTTCTTTTCCGCATGTAGCACACTGGTAAGGTCCCACCTTTCCTCTTCCATGCCCAGGACTGCTTTCGGGTTCCCTAAACTCCCACTCCTCTCCTCTCCTTTGTCCCCTTCCTCCCACCTTTTCCTGCCTAAGGGCATCTGCTAGGAAGACAGCATTTCTGCCAGCGTTCTGGATTTCTTTCTCATTTCTTCCTACCCTCCAGGAGGCTATCTCAGCCAAGTCTGAAATGCCTTTCCACAGACCTCCTCCTACTTTCCGTAACTTTTCTTCTAATGTCCTCTGCTGACTTCCCTATAAAAATCATGTTCATCCTTTCCTGATTATCTGAAGCTTCAGGATCTAAATCAGGGTATTAGCTAAATCCTGGTATATCCCTTCAAGAAAAGTCCTCAGGGCTCCCGTCTTTCTTTTGCCTTATTTCATACACTTTTACCAGAGTCTTAATTTAGGGAACTCCATTTTTGGATTCCATATAAGATTGAGAATTCAGTAGCCTCGTGTTGTCCCCATCATTCCCAGATCCCATTCTGGCTCCGTGAGGGGGGGGGCATTCCCACCGGCTGTCATTCTCATTCTTCTCCGTTTTTTTTAACTGCCACTCCACTGCCTTTCCCCCCCCCCCCCAGCAGTCTGTTCCTCTGGTGTTAAAAGGACATCCGTCAATGTCTGAATGTCTGCCCAAGTGGGGCTATGCCTCCTTCTAGTAGATAAGCACAGAGAGTGCATTTTCTCTGGGTCTTCCCTATAACTGGGATTCTGTTGCTTCCACTTATAAAGGTCGGAAGTAGAAAATGGGGTGAAAACGAGCCCTCGACAGCATCTATTTCCTCCTGCTGCCACTATATTTCTCCGAGTGAGCCTGCAGCATCTCTGGTTTTAGTTTTGAATGAGATTGGATTCCATAAGAGTCACTCGCGGATTACGTTGTTCCTCAGGCCTCCCCCCTTCCCTGGGGTCTCTATGTCTGGAGTATCCCATTCCATTAGTAAGTAGGGGATGGCAGACCAGTCTCCGAGTCCTCCAGTTTAACCAGAGGAGCACTGGGTTTCTTGTAAGAAAGGGAATCAAAACATTTAACCCCTTTCACAGTCGGGGATAGGGACCCTACACACACAAGCATTGACACATCGGCATACTACAGATTTATCCTCCATTCAAACTGCTGCATAAAATCACACCTACAAATATTTCCTTTCATACTTTCTCAGGGAACCATCATTATCATTATTTTAGGGAGCTTTCACAAGCCCACGAGCTCCCTTTTTTCCAAATCCCTTTTAAAAGTAAAATACGAAATAATAATAAGATCTTTTTCTTTATTGTTATTAGAGGGTCTTACTCCTCTCCCAAGTCTTGGACACAACACATAAACACAGAAAACACCACCTCCACCTCCTCTAACAGAAATGGACTATTAACAAGTTTCACCAATAATCTCAAATCTTTTGTTCCTGCAATATTGCTTTTAGTTTGCTCCAGAAGTCCCATATTATGAGCTCCCTGCAAGGCCAAAAATCACCCGGATTGTCCAAGGGACTTTGAGGTCCCACCTTTATTATTTTACAAGTAACTGAAGGCAGCAAGCCACACATAAACACTCCTTCCTATTTTATTTTCCTCAGAAAAACAACCCTGTGAGGTGGACCGGCCTGCGAGAAAGGCCCAGCTGCTTTCATGCCATAAGTGGGATTAGAACCTCACCTCTCTTGGTGATCAGCCCAATGTCACTCAGCCGGCTTTCACGGCCAAGGCAGAACTAGAACTCACCTGGTGCCATAGCCACTGCACCTTGTTCTTATGGCAAGGAATGAGGATCGGCCTGCTTGGTTCTGGTAATAAGAGAAGGTGGAGAGAAGACTATTTCGTGATAGACCCACCAAGGGATCGTGGGGGGAAACCAGGCATGGAAGGAAGGAGAGAAATCTGAATCACTGCAGGGAGAAAAAGCAGGAGTTTGAAATTAAAATGTATTATAATACATTGACAGTTGGAACAATTATCAGTGGAACAGAAGTTGTGAATGCCCCAACATTGGAAGTCTTTAAGAAGATGCTGGATAGCCATTTGTCTGAAAAGGTATAGGGTTTCCTGCCTAGGCAGGGGGTTGGACTAGAAGGCCTCCAGGGTCCCTTCCAAACTCTGCTCTTGTACTGTATTGCATAAATTAATTATTTTAGTTGTTACTGGAGTTTGCATCCCAGCCAGTTCTCCCAACAGAGAACGTGTGGAAAGTGGCCCTTGGGAAGAAAAGGTGGGGGGCTTGGAAACTGTTTGGGAGAGGAAAGAAAAGACAAGGTTGCAAAATAGATGAAAAACAAAATGTGGAACAGAGAATGAAGTGATAGACCGCAGGGATAATAACAATGGCATATAGTGGCGCCCAGCAGAAGGACAGAGAGGGGCTCTCCTCCTCCTCCTCCGTACGAGGGACTCGTCCCCGGGAAGACACGGCAGGCGCCTCGCTAATTCTTCACCCGCCTCAGGCCACATTGGCTGGCTGCCAGATGTTCTTCCAGGCAGCGTCTCCTGGAGGAAACTCCAGCCCCCACCGTGCTGGGATGGGCATGATGGAAGGACCTCCTTCCCTGCTCCCCGGGAACAGGTGAGGGGGGGCGGGCGGATTTTCTGTGTTGGATATGGAGGAAATGTGCCCACTTTGGGTCCCAAAATCAAATAAGACCAATCTAGGAGAAGATTTGCAGCTCAGGGCTGAAAGGAGGGGACCCCACCCCCAAAACAGGACCGTTTGCATCTGGAGGAGAGATCCTGGGACCCCCAAATCCTGTGCGCACAACCATCCTTCCAATTACCCATTTCGCCTCTCGGGAATACACTTTGTGGGCCTTTTAAAAATCAGTAACGTCCAAATAGGGATAAAAGGAGCGTAGCTGAATCAGGGACCGACCAGCCATCCAGCTACACTGCAGAACCAAACAGGCTACGATCCGGCCAGGTTTCTTCTCTCAATCCCGGATAAAAGCATGTTAGTTTCCTGTCTAAGCAGACCAACGTTCCTTGAATTCCAGGTCCCTCGAGGACGCCCACCACCAATGTTCCCTCTAATTTTTTTTCAGTGTGAGCGGAAAAGTATAGTGTTTGAGCTGCACAGTTTCATGCCTGAGCACCCTAAGAGAGCAACAGTTTGAACTGCTGTCACGGTCTGCTGGACATTTGCGCAACATTCCAAGCGTCAAGCGCCGATTGCGAGCGAGGTTTCAGCCTGAGGAATGCCAGGCATGAAAAGTGCCACTCAAACACTATACTTTTCCGCTCACACTGAAAAAAAAGGCTCTCTGCTCAGCTTTTAGATTGTTAGACTGGCTAGAGAGAGACATGGCACCAACAGCCGGGGGTCCTGACATTTTGCAGGAACCTGTCCTCTAACATTCCTTGGAATGCAACCCATCACATTTGAATTAGATTTTGCCAATTATCCTATTAAAAGATAACGCTATTCTTCTAAAATATGACTAACCTCAATATTAAAAACTGTAAATATGTAATGCTGATAAATAATAGCAGTAATTGTTATTTAGTATGATTAAATCAGTATTGATATATCACTATAATATCTACCAAAATTGACAATAAACACTAAAATAACAATACAAATATATAATGTGGAATATAAATGTAATAAATATAATATATAAATGCAACATAAATGTAATAAAATAATTTATCATGAAACTCTCCCCCTTTAAAGTAGTAAGATCAATAAATAGTCTAGCAAGTTTGGACAATATGCTATATGTTATGTTACTTAAGAATATATATACCTCAGAATCAGATACAACATCCACATCATTTCCAACTGAGTCAATAAATCATATGCCATGCCAAAACTATTTTAAATAAAGATATGAAATTAATCAAGTATTGCATTTATTTTTCAAAATGAATGTACAATTTTTTTATTATTTAAGATTTGTACCCTATCTTTTCTAACTAAGGTTAACTTTAAAAAGATGTTACATCAGACTACAATACAAGTAATTAAATGAAGACTAAAATAAGTGTTTTGGCATATTGAGCTTTTTATATTTCTTTCTTATATTGCTTCCTTAGCTGAGAACTTGCTCCTCAGCTTACTTACGCATTAAACTGTTTGTTGCTTTTATGGTTTATTCATTCACTGCTCCATCTTCAGTTTTTTTCACAGGGGGCAGGGCTTCCTTCCTTCCTTCCTTCCTTCCTTCCTTTCTTCCTTTCTTCCTTTCTTCCTTTCTTCCTTCCCTCCACTCCTTTGGCCACCAATTTTGATCCAATTCGCAATTCGTATACTTTTTCTACCAAAATCTCATCAAGCGGAATCACACACACACACACACACACAAACACACACACACACACACGCATTCTTTGGGGGTGGGTGTTGAATTACTCCGCCTCATAGCAAAGACGCGGTGCAAAGTCGGCGCAGCATGTGTTCGGCCCCCGCTTACGCCGAACCAGGGGGTTGCATTGGAAAGCCGCCAGTCTTCTTGCTTCTTCTCCTTCTTTGCCGGTGAAGCCGGCAAAGCTCCCACTGGCGCCCCCGCCCTCGCCCTCCGCTCGGAGCACCTCAGCTGGGCTCTGGGTTACCCCTGCCGCCGCCTCCACCTCCGCCGCTTTCCTACTGGCTCATGGCTCCTCAAAAGCACGGCAGAGGAGGAAGGGGGAGGGATAACGCGGGGGCCAGCTCAGGTGCTCCGCGTGGAGGGAGAGGCACCACTGCCATGGGCAGCTCATCAAAACAAGTCTGGGGAGGTCTTTTGCGGGCGGCCAGTTTCTAGCCGCCTGCAAAGGACTTCCCCACGTTTGGTTTGGTAGAAATCTGTGCCTGGCAGTTAGAAACTGCTGCGCGGGGGGTTCTTTCCATGTGCGCGGCTGCGCAGCTGCGCACCTTAGGGGAACAGTGCACATGCTTCAATGTTGGTGGAGAAGAGAAGGAAGGACTGAGATGCTGAGTCCCTGGTTTTATGCCCTCCCTACGGCCAATGTTCCCTCTAATTTTTTTCAGTGTGAGCGGAAAAGTATAGTGTTTGAGCAGCACATTTTCATACCTGAGCACCTGGATTTTTTTCATAGATGTCACCCAAGACAACGAAATTAGTGTTATTTGAAACTCAATTCTACCATGTAATATCCATTAAGTAAAGAAATCTCCCTATACAGGTAGTCCTCAATCTACGACCATAATTGAGCCCAAAGTTTCTATTGCTAAATGAGACATTTGTTAAGTGAGTATTGCCCCATTTTACAACCTTTCTTGCTACAGTTAAGTGAATCACTGCGGTTAAATCAGTAACCTGGTTGTTAAGTCAGTCTGACTTTCCTACTGACTTTCCTTGGCAGATGGTTGCAAAAGGTGACCCCAGGACACTGCAACCGTCATAAATATGAGGCAGTTGCCAAAGATCCAAATTTTGATCCTATGACCATGGGGATGCTGCAATGATCATGTGTGAAGAACAGCTGTAATTCACTTTTTTCAGTGCTGATGTAGCTTTAGTCATTAAGTGAACTGTTGTAAGTTGAGGACTATACTTTCCCCCTTACTATCCAATAGTCTGCAGTGATTAGCAAGTTATGAATAAATTACCAACTGATGTAGATTAGCAATTGGAGCACTTAAAGAAGCAAACAAAGAGGGGAGAGGAAGGAAGGGAGGAAGGAAAGAAGGGAGAGGGAGAGAGAAACAGAGACAGAGGGAGAGACGAAAAAGGAAAGAGGAGAAAGAGAAAAAGAAAGGGGAGAGGAGGGTGGGAGGATAAGAAAAAGAGGCAGAAAAAGAAAGAGAGAGAAAGAGGAAAGGAAGAAAGAAGGAAGGAAGGAAGGAAAGAAAAAAGGAAGAAAAAAGGAAGAAAGAAGGAAGAAAGAAAAGAGGAGAGTAGAGTAGAGAAGGAATAGAGGCCAAAAAAGCAAACAAGGAAAAGTAGGGAAAAAACTTTCACTGGAAAACACTATTTTTCCATCAGTGCAAAACTTTCCTAAACAAGGTTAATTTTCTGGATTTTGACTTTCCGGTCCAGGTGGACCAAGAAGCCTTTATTTTCTTTTTCTAAAATCAAATAAAATCTGCAGAGCACCAGCACGCCATACGAAAAAGAATTGTATTTGCAAGTAGGTTGATCACCAATCCATGACAAATAAGCTGAAATGCAATATTTAAAACATTCTTACTAATAGCAGTCTGCCTTCGCTGGATGGCTTGGATCTCTCGCTGACTCTCCATGAAAGCACCGAGATAGAAACAGCCCTCCTGTGCGACATTGACTGTAGGGAGATGGGGGAGGGGTGCCTCGCCCTCTCCTGGGGAGCCCTGTTTGGGGAAGAACCCCCCTCCTCTGCCACCGACCGACTTCCTTTTCTGGGCTTTTTGCAAATGAGCCGGACGCAGCCGAATCTCTCTCTGTGTGTATGTGTGTGTGTGTGTGTGTGTGAGCGTGGGTTGCCCAATCCAGTTCCTCCCTCCGTAGTTTTGAACCTGGGAGGAACTGGTTTGGGCAACCCGAGAGCTCCGCCTGACGCCCGAAGTGCTTTGCACGAAAAAACGTGGCTTGAGGCGCAAGGACGGTCCTGGCTGTGGGGCGCAGGCCCCTAAAATCCTCTCTTTGGTTCCCTCCTCCTCCCCCTCCTTCCACAGCCTGCGTGACGCTGCCGCCCTAGGCTGAGAGCTGCTGCTGCTGCACAGCTGAGGGAGGGAGAGCGAAAGCAGAGGCGGGGCGCCAAGCTTTGGTTAAGGCAGGCAAGGGAAACCGAGAGCCGAAAGGAAGTCTTGCTGGGAAGACGCGGCAGCAGGGCTTTAAAGGGCTCCCCCCTCCCCAGCCAGCCAGCCCACCCAGCCCATTCTTCCCCCGCCACAACTGTATCCAACAGGCCAAGTTGCTGGGAGGAGAAAGTTTGGGCTGCAGGACATGAGATTCCTCTGGGGAGGTCCTTTGCGGGAGGCCAGTTCTAGCCGCCTGCAAAGGACTTCCCCACGTTTGCTATGAAAGAAATCTCTGCGCGGGAGTTAGAAACTTCTGCGCGGGGATTTCTTTCCATGTACGCGGCCGCGCACGCGCGCACCTTAGAGGGAACAGTGCCTACGGCTACATCTTCAAGACTTGCAACGTGCCCTAGTGGCGGACAGGTGAACTGCGGCTACATCTCCAAGTCTTGCAACGTACCCTAGTGGCCAACAAGTACGCTGCGCCTGCATCTCCAAGTCTTGCAACGCACTCTAGTGGCTGACAAGTGTACTATGCCTACATCGCCAAGTTAAGCAATGCACCCTAGTGGCTGACAAGTGAACTGCGGCTACATCTAGAAGTCTTGCAACGCACCCTAGTGGCCCACAAGTGAACTGCGGCTACATCTTCAAGTCTTGCAATGCATCCTACTGGCCAACAAGTGTACTGCGCCTACATCGCCAAGTTAAGCAACGCACCCTAGTGGCTGACAAGTGAACTGCAGCTACATCTTCAAGTCCTGCTATGCACCCTAATGGCCAACAAGTATGCCGCGCATGCATCTTTAAGTCTTGCAATGCTCCCCAGTGGCCGACAAGTGAATTGCAGCTACATATAGAAGTCTTGCAACGCACCCTAGTGGCCAACAAGTACACTGTGTCTGCATCTCCAAGTCTTGAAATGCACCCTAGTGGCCAACAGGTGAACTGCAGCTACATCTTCAAGTCTTGCAACGCACCTGCCACAGCCCCTTCACTTAATAACCAAGAAAGAAACCACTCAACTCCATGTTTCAGAATTAAGTGTATTTTTACTGATTATAAACGATGAGAAGTGAAGCAAAGCTGGATCTGAGTAAAAGAGCGCAAAAGCAATAGATATCAATACATGATTCATTCCCCTCCCCTTGATACCCCAGTCCACAGCCCAATCATATATCACCACAACTGTCAGGTGGGAGACATCTTCAAACATCATCATCAGGTTGGAATGCTGGACAGTTGGCCTTGGCGGGAAACTCCCCTCCTTCCACATGCGCAAACGATGGTGAAAACAACTCCCAATTAACAGTCCTACTGCACAGATCATTTCTCCCCATCCAAATACCATGCCCTCCCTCCCCGTTTCAATGGCGGCTGAAAAGCAAGCAGCAAAACAGAGGCTGACAGCACTCTAGTGGCCAAAAGTACGCTGTGCCTGCATCTTCAAGTCTTGCAACGCACCCTAGTGGCCAAAAAGGGAATTGAACTCAAAGAATTGATAACACATTCTAGAAATTTTCTGAGTTAATCCTAGTTACAGAATCTTCCTTACCATGGCAGAAGGGTCAGATATGCCGAAACCCATGCCTGAACCCAGCATAGACTCAGAATTGGTCATCCAAAACTCAGAATTGGATGTCCAACTATCAGAAAAGGCGGAAACACGTCAAATAACCTATGACCTAAGATAGCATAGAAAGCCTACGCAGATTATGCAGTTATACCTCTTGGAGGAATGGGACGGGGTTTATTGAAAGCAGGAAAGTAGCTGGAAGCAGTTGCAGCATCTCTGCGACAAACTCAAAGACGATCTACTCCCCCAAACGCCTCCGTTCATTGAATAAAGATATGGACGAAATCTACAAGCTATGGAGATCTTATGGAGACCGCCTCAATGACATCCAGTTACAACTAAATGATGATGAAGAACTCCAGAGGGAAAAGCTGCACATTCAGTTGTTAAACAAAGAACGTAAAAAGGAGTTTCGACACAGCAAAGACCTTATACAAACCAATCTGAAGAGGGAGACAGCCCTGGATGAGAAGGCTGAGTCTGAAGCATCTCAACAGTCATATGTAGCTGTTGCGATATACGTGCAGGTATGCATTCAGCCATACTGTAACACGTATAGAACAGAAGCAATAATTAACCATATGATTAAATCAGTAAACTAAAAGCAATAATTGGCCATATGATTAGATCAGTAAGACAAACTGTCCAACTCCAAGCATTGATTAAATCAGTACCCTTAACACTAAGCAGATCAGCAACCACAGACTTGTAACTAAGCGTTGATTAAATCAGGGTTACAACTGTTTAACTCTCAAACATTAATTAAGCATTGGATGTTTGCATGATGATAAAAGGTTTATTGACTATGAGTGTTCTTCGAGTCTACATGAGAGTAAATGAGTTACCATATACTGTAAACTTGCACAATCATGATTGGTCCGCATTGGCTATGTGAATCCACCCCCCCTTGTGTATGCTCAATAAAAAAGAAGCCCCCAGACTTCGTTCTGGGTCGGTTTCGTCCCGAAGGAAATTCGTGTCCGAGTCTTCTTTCCTCATTGGCTTCATGAACCACCCGCGGAGAAATCGCATCTGGTGACCCCGACGTGATGATCTGTGCTGCCCATCTCATCTCACCCCCGGCCGGGAAAAGCCTCGCACCCAGGGCCGGCCGTCAGCGAACGGAGCACCCTCCCATTTCGTGAGTATGAGGTCGGGCTTCTCGAAGGAACGCAACTTCGGGATATCTCTAAATTTTCTGGTGTAATTATTCAAGTGATGGGCAAGCCGCTTCCCGTTTTCCCCTTGAAAGCATTTAATGACTTATTGATTTATGTCTAAAATCATTGACCAATCTACCTGGAAAAAGCGGTCTTTAGGTGAAAACCTGAGAGATCTGTTTTTTCCCTTCTTATTTTCTCCTTGTTCTTGTGTAAATGTGTGCCTAAGTCTTTGTGCACCCTCAAGGTAATTGTAACTAAGATGTCTTCAATCCAAAAGACAGGGATTTTAAAGTGTTCAAAGAAAGAAAAGAGTAAACTGGCAGAAATTGCCTTCGCTCAGTTTGTTGCCCCCCCCCCAAAAAAAGAGTACAGATAAGGTTTTTTTTTCCTTCCTTCCATCCCTTTGCCTTAAAGTAACAACCCAGGAAATGTTTTAAGTTCATTTACAGGAAAAGTTTCATCCTTGCTTCTATCGTGTGTTTAAATGATTTTACCTGTTTATTTCCTTCCTGAAGCATGTGAATCCAGACCCCATTTGCATCTGTGATATCCCCATAAATGTTACCAGTTTATCTGTTTAGTAACTGATGATTTTACCTTTTTTTTTACTCTGCCTGCAAGCTTTCTACCCACCCAGCCCCAAGCCCCTGCCTTACCCTTAATCCCCCAACAATGCCTTTTCTGTGGGGGAGGGAACCTTGTTTTCATGTTTTTCAGGCCTGGAAGATTTACTCTTCAGGTGAGTAAAGATTTTTTCTTTTGGGGGAGAAGGAGAGTGTAGCCTTGTGTGTGCATGTAAAAACCCTCTGCACATTTATCTGGCCAACCTACTCGAAACCTGGCCTCTAGAAGACAGTTTTCATTTAGATTTTGTAACAAGTTTGCTGATTTTCTGGCCACCATCAGATGAACTGAAGATAAATTCTACCTGAGTTTCTTCCCCAAAGCGATTAAAGCCTGACTGAATGGGAAGACCTAGGTAATTGGACTTGATTACTTTGATGTAATGTCTGTTAAAAAAAAATTCTTAGGTGTGCATCTAATAACATGTAGAATTGAATTGAATTGATGTTTGATCAGCTAGCTAAATAAAGACATTTGAAGATTTAAAGTGACAGAACCTCCCCCAGGCCTGAAAGTGTTGTTTCATGGTATGTGTGCATGTGTGTGTGTAATCATTTTCAGACCTGGAGGGAAGTTGAGATCTCTTAATAATAGAAAGTGGAGCTCATTGGCTTATGTACAGCTCCCTGAAATAATTGTAATAACTGCTTTGTATGAAAGAAGAATGAAATGGGATATTTTTGTATGTGAAATTAATTTACACAAGCAGCCTGATTGCAGTGCAAATGTATGTCGATGGTAAAAGTTGGTATGAATGTACTTTAATTCCTTTCATATAAAGAAACAGTAAGTTGCAAGGTTGTTTAATGGTATGTGTGTGTATGCTTGTGTGTTATGATTGGTTGGCATGAGCAAGCATGATTGCAGTATGAATGTATATGTCCCCGAAAGTGATAACTGAAGAGATCCAAAGACCTGTGATTGCCTGCGTGAACCCCCCCCCCCTTTTTCCCTCTGGGTCATTCTTTGGAGGGAAGCAGGAGAAATGGGGAGAGTGTGTGTCTGCTCATTTTTTCAGTGAGCGTGTGTAGATACCTGTGAATGCCTCTGCATCCCCCCCCTTTTTTTCCCTCATTCTTTTTGGGTCATTGAAGGGGGGCTGAAGTTTTTCTGCTCACTTTAACTATTTTTTTCCTCTCTCTTCTGAAAATTTGGAGTAAATGGGTGACTTGCTCCTTCACCTTTACCTTTCACTGTTGTCTTTTCATCTATAAAAGTTATGCAATTATATTTCCTTTTCTGCTCTGAATGCATTTTGGTTTTTCTCTTTTCCTTCTGGAAATTTTTGAGGTTTAAAATGCTTAATTAAACCTATAAACAGAAATGATTTTGAGATATTTTGCTTACATTTGTAAATGTTCTAACATATTTGATGAGAATTTGCTTCCATCTGAATGGAATCTAATATTTTGGAGTGTTGCCTCAAAGTACCTCTTTTTTTTAATTGCATTTTTTAAAAAAAGCTGTTTTTCTTCCCTTTCTCTTTTACACCCGAGTGCATTTGTAAAAGCTTGTGAGTCAAGGTACTCTACCCTATGATATTTTGTTTGTTTGTTTGCAACACAAGTTGTTGTCTCTTTTGAAAATTTACTCATCTTACTGCAAAAGTGTTTCAATCATAGAAGCAGTGGGAATGTCCTGTTCCATGAAATTTACATCATTTACATCGTCTGCCTTCTGGAATAATGTTTGGATTTCCACATTTGGACAGAATGGGTGAGATTCCACAACATGGGACTATGTCTGTATAGAACTGTATATTTGGCCTCTCTTTTTCTTCACCTAAGACACAAAGGACTGCTAACTCTTGAATTGGCTGCTGGTGATTGCATTCTGATAAAATCTGACATGAGGAGAAAAAACTTAGCCAAGTCTGGAACTGACTACCAAACCTGACTGACCACTCTTATCAGCAAGCTAAGCCTAATGCCATCCAGCAGATATGAAAGAATGGACTCTGAGATGGAGAAGTAAAGACCAAAAGACTTTCTTCTATCCCCAGAAGACTATTGGGGAGGGTGAAAATTGATCCTAAAGTTCTCTTTCTTTGCTTTCTTCACAGAAATTCATTGTTAGGTTTCTTTCTTGTCTCATTTATATTGTAATCAGTTTAATGTATTCATGTAAGAATTGTATTTTGAGAATGATAGCACAGCAATTCTGAACACCTTGGATTTATGTCTAGTGGGAGGGAAAGTTTGTCAAAAATGTCTGTATTTTCTGTATTGTAGAAGCAGCTACACACACACACACACACACAACAAGAGAGAGAGAGAGAGAGAGAAGTGCCTATTCAGAATTAGATAGAAACTATCTCCTCCTAGGTTGATTTTTCCTAGGTTGATTTTTGCCCCAGGCACAAAAGCCTGATTTGCACATTAGCTAAACTCAATTTGGCCTCATTAAAGTAAGAGCCAGGGCAGGTTGAAGAACCATCCCTTTTAAAATGGGCAGCCTGTAACTTAAAGGGAAAGCATGGCTGTGAATAATTTTTGGGGTTTAAAACCTGTCTGGAAGCTCATAAAAAGTGATATCTGATACTAATTGGCATGGAAAATTGGATACTGTAAATTTCTTTCCAGAAATTTGTACCCTTGTTGCTAGACCTTCATGGTTGAAAGCTAAACACATGTGCATTCCACTCACATGTTTTGAAGAGAAAACAAAAGAAAGGGGAGTATGTAGGAAATTTAATCTGACAAATTGCTGTCTTCAAATTGATGAAACTGGCAAGGTAGTGGCTGATCTCAGTTGCAGAAATTGGTACACGTACCCGTGCAAAAATGGACAGGATTAATGGATGATGCAGGCTTCCTGGGAGGAATTTTTTGCAATTGGAAACAAGCCGCCTTCATGGCAGGCATGGTGCTCTTAGGGTTTCTCCTTTTACCCTGTTTAATCCCAGTGCTCCAAATCATCATTCAGTCCACAGTAGAAAGTATGACACAGGGCAAAAACATTAACACAGCAACCTTTGATTCGCAACACAAAGCCCTGCTAACAGCATTCTCTGATGAAGACCCAGAGAAAAACGATACACCCTTCCGACTCCTCAAAATTTAAAACAAAAGGAGGAGATGTTGCGATATATGTGCAGGTATGCATTCAGCCATACTGTAACACGTATAGAACAGAAGCAATAATTAACCATATGATTAAATCAGTAAACTAAAAGCAATAATTGGCCATATGATTAGATCAGTAAGACAAACTGTCCAACTCCAAGCATTGATTAAATCAGTACCCTTAACACTAAGCAGATCAGCAACCACAGACTTGTAACTAAGCGTTGATTAAATCAGGGGTTACAACTGTTTAACTCTCAAACATTAATTAAGCATTGGATGTTTGCATGATGATAAAAGGTTTATTGACTATGAGTGTTCTTCGAGTCTACATGAGAGTAAATGAGTTACCATATACTGTAAACTTGCACAATCATGATTGGTCCGCATTGGCTATGTGAATCCACCCCCCCTTGTGTATGCTCAATAAAAGAAGCCCCCAGACTTCGTTCTGGATCGGTTTCGTCCCGAAGGAAATTCGTGTCCGAGTCTTCTTTCCTCATTGGCTTCATGAACCACCCGCGGAGAAATCGCATGTAGCTCCCTCTCATGCTTCCTCATCCAATCCCAAGGACACATCAGAAACAAATGCCAGATCCGAAGTGTCTTGTCGTTCGCGAGCACCATCTCAGTGGTCACATGCAGCCCCCTCACGCTTCTAAGAGGACATCCTCATCTGGTCCCATAGTTACACAGGGAGAGAAGGCCACATCTGTCACACGACATCTCAACACTCACACGCAGCTTCCTCCCACATCTCCAGAAAGGCCTCATCTTTCCAATCAAAGGCAACTCGATCTCGAACAGGTAGCAGCGTCTCGCAGCAATCTTCCCGTTACAGACAAAGGTCATGGATATCTACAGCTGGAGAAGCACTAATAGAAGCTGAGATGGCAGAGGTGGATCTAGAGGCAGCAAGAGAAGAGCAGCTGCAGCAGCCAAAGTTCAGGCAGAGAAGGCAGCTGCAGAAGCAGAGAGTGCCAAACAATGTTCCCTCTAATTTTTTTTCAGTGTGAGCAGAAAAGTATAGTGTTTGAGCGGCATATTTTCATGCCTGAGCACCTGAATTTTTTTCACAGATGTCACCTAAGACAACAACAAAATCAGTATCATTTGAAACTCAAAGTTATGTTTATTCAAGGTACCCTCTTAATTAAAAGTGTTATATAATATCAGTATCACTTAACAACGCTCCTGCTTAGCAACCAAAATGTTGGCTCAGAACCTCTGGCATTGAAGCAAGTTACAAGATCCTTGCACCCATAACCCTTTAGGAAAAAAAAATCCCAGGGGTCTTCAAACCTGGCAGCTTTAAGACTTGTGGACTTCAACTCCCAGAATTCCTCCTCCAGTCATGTTGCAGCGATGTCATCGGCGTGGATCTGCTCCATCCACAGCATACTTGTTGGCCACTAGTGTGCGTTGCAAGACTTTGAAAATGTAGGTGCAGTTCACTTGTCAGCCACTAGAGTGCATTGCAAGACTTGAAGATGTAGCCGCAGTTCACTTGTTGGCCACTAGGGTGCATTGCTTAACTTGGTGATATAGACGCAGTACACTTGTTGGCCAATGTTCCCTCTAATTTTTTTTCAGTGTGAGCGGAAAAGTACAGTGTGTGAGCGGCACAGTTTCATGCCTGAGCACCTAAGAGAGCCACAGTTTGAACTGCTGTCGCGTCTGCTGGACATTTGCGCAACATTCCAAGCGTCAAGCGCCAATTGCGAGCGAGGTTTGAACCCGATGAATGCCAGGCATGAAAAGTGCCACTCAAACACTATACTTTTCCGCTCACCCTGGGAAAAAAAAGGCTCTCTGCTCAGCTTTTACATTGTTAGATTGGCTAGAGAGAGACATGGCACCAACAGGGCCCTGGGTCCTGGCATTTTGCAGGCAACCTGTCCTCTCACATTCTTTGGAATGCAACCCATCACGTGTGAATTAGATTTTGCCAATTATCCTATTAAAAGATAACGCTATTATTCTAAAATACGACTAACTCAATATTAAAAACTGTAAATATTTGATGCTGATAAATAATAGCAGTAATTGTTATTTAGTATGAGTAAAATCAGTATTGATATATCAATATAATATCTATCAAAATTGACAATAAACACTAAAATAACAATACAAATATATAATGTGAAATATAAATGTAATAAATATAATATATAAATGCAACATAAATGTAATAAAATAATTTATCATGAAATTCTCCCCCTTTAAAGTAGTAAGATCAATTAAATAGTCTAGCAAGTTTGGACAATATGCTATATGTTATGTTACGTAAGAATATATATACCTCAGAGTCAGATACAACATCCACATCATTTCCAACTGAGTCAATAAAATCATATGCCATGCCAAAACTATTTTAAATAAAGATATGAAATTAATCAAGTATTGCATTTATTTTTCAAAATGAATGTACATTTTTTTATTATTTAAGTTTTGTACCCTATCTTTTCTAACGTTAACTTTAAAAAGATGTTACATCAGACTACAATACAAGTAATTAAATGAAGACTAAAATAAGTGTTTTGGCATATTGAGCTTTTTATATTTCTTTCTAATATTGCTTCCTTAGTTGAGAACTTCCTCCTCAGCTTACTTACGCATTAACTGTTTGTTGCTTTTATGGTTTATTCATTCACTGCTCCATCTTCAGTTTTTTTCACAGGGGGCAGGGCTTCCTTCCTTCCTTCCTTCCTTCCTTCCTTCCTTCCTTCCTTCCCTCCCTCCATCCCTCCCTCCACTCCTTTGGCCACCAATTTTGATCCAATTCTCTCTCTCTCTCTCTCTCTCTCTCACACACACACACACACACACACACACACAGACACGTTATTTGGGGGGGGGTTGAATTACTCCGCCTCACTGCGCAAAGTCGGCTCAGCATGTGTTCGGCCCCCACTTACGCCGAATCAAATCCGCGGCCGGCGGGACCAAGGCAGGGGTTGCATTTCAAAGCCGCCAGTCCTCTTGCTTCTTCTCCTTCACCAGCAAAGCTCCCGCTGGCTTCCCGGCCCATGGCTTTGGCGTCTCTCCCTCCACGCGGAGCCCCTGAGCTGGCTCCCGCGTTATCCCTCCCCCTTCCTCCTCTGCCGTGCTTTTGAGGCCGCGGGAGCTAGTAGGAAAGCGGCGGAGGGTTCGGCTGCTTTCCTACTAGCTCCCGCAGCCTCAAAAGCACGGCAGAGGAGGAAGGGGGAGGGATAACGCGGGAGCCAGCTCAGGGGCTCCGCGTGGAGGGAGAGACGCCAAAGCCATGGGCCGGGAAGCCAGCGGGAGCTTTGCTGGTGAAGGAGAAGAAGCAAGAGGACTGGCGGCTCATCAAAACAAGTCTGGGGAGGTCCTTTGCGGGCGGCCTGTTCTAGCCGCCTGCAAAGGACTTCCCCACGTTTGCTTTGGTAGAAATCTCTGCGCGGAAGTTAGAAACTTCTGCGCTGGGATTTCTTTCCATGTGCGCGGCCGCGCACGTGCGCACCTTAGAGGGAACAGTGTTGTTGGCCACTAGGGTGTGTTCCCAGACTTTTCAGAGATAGGTGCAGTTCACTTGTTGGCCACTAGGATGCGCTGCTTAACTTGGTGATGTAGGTGCAGTACACTTGTTGGCCACTAGGGTACGTTGCAAGACTTTGAAGATATAGCCGTAGTTCACTTCTCAGCCACTAGGGTGCTTTGCAAGACAATGAAGATGTAGGCACAGTACACTAGTTGGCCACTAGGATGCATTGCAACACTTGGAGATGCAGGCGCAGTGCACTTGTTGACCACTAGGGAGCGTTGCAAGACTTGAAGATGTAGCCATAGTTCACTTGTCGGTCACTAGGGTGCATTGCAAGACTTGGAGATGTAGCTGCAGTTCACTTGTCAGTCACTAGGGTGCATTGCAAGACTTGGAGATGTAGCCGTAGTTCACTTGTCAGCCACTAGGGTGCATTGCAAGACTTGGAGATGTAGCCGTAGTTCACTTGTCAGCCACTAGGGTGCATTGCAAGACTTGGAGATGTAGCTGCAGTTCACTTGTCAGCCACTAGGGCGCGTTGCAAGACTTGAAGATGTAGCCGCAGGGAGGGCATAAAACCAGGGACTCAGCATCTCATTCCTTCCTTCTCTTCTTCTCCACCAACATTGCATCATGTGATCACCTTTTCTGTTCAGGGCTCAAGCCATGTGGTCCTGTCCCCTTCCTTCCCTCACACAGGAAAGTGAGGGAAGGAAGGAAGGAAGAGGAAGAAAAGAAGCAAGGAAAAGGGGGACGTGGGGAGGGTTGTAGACCGGGCCGCATCATGCCGGCCCGGTGCCGCCTTCAAGCCGGTAGACCGGGTCTGGCTTCACAAGTGGTAGACCGGACCCCGCCATAGCAGATTTGTGCCTGGTGGGCCGGGACCCGCCTGCTGCATTGGTAGATCGAATGCTGTCCGCACGAGTGATAGACCGGATCTCTTTTTGCAATTGGTAGACCGGGTCCCCTCCGCGTAACTAGTAGACCGGGTCGTGCCCCCACAACTGCAAGACCAGGTTGCTTCAAATTGGTCTATTTTCACAGCTGCCCTTCATACCCCAGGCCAACCCATCACACGTTCCCTCCTTACATTTTTCACGACTGCCCTGTGGCCTTTCTCTTTTACATCCCTGCAATGCACCAGTTTTCACACATGACAGGGAGGGAGGGAGGGAGGGAAGGAAGGAAGGAAGGAAGGAAGGAAGGAAGGAAAGAAAGAAAAGGGGGACGTCGGGAGGCTTGTAGACCGGGTCGCATCATGCCGGGCCAGTACTGACTTCGTGCTAGTAGACCGGGGTCTGTATTCACAAGTGGTAGACCGGGTGTCGCTATGTCAAGCACTGTAGCTGGAGACCTGGAGCTGTCTGTGCCATTGGTAGACCGGATCCCTTCTTTGCAATTGGTAGACCGGGTCCTGTCTGCATCATTGGTAGACCGGGTCGTGTCTCCACAACTGAAAGGCAACTTCACTTCAAATTGGTATAGTTTCATAGGTGCCCTTCGTACCCCGGGCGAACACGTCACACGTTGCCTCCTTACATTTTTCACGACTGCCCTGTGGCCTTTCTCTTTTACATCCCTGCAATGCACCACTTTTGACACATGACAGTCCTGACTCTCCTTCAAGGGATCAACTTCCCACAACTTCCAAGGAAACTTCTCTCGGTCAATTCTTCTCACTCTCACCAAAGAGGCTCCCTGCTAAGGTCAATAGGCTGGAGAGCTTCCAAAACTATAATATAGGGGGACACCCATTATGACAAAAGAGGTCAAACAGGGGGGCCCATCAGACATGGCGTTAAGGCCAGTTCATCCTCCATGTCTCCAGTGTCTTTTTCCCCACTTGGAGCCAAACCCAGAAGGACATGTCTTTCATTAGAAGGAAAGAAGGAGAAAGGAAAGGGAGGGAGGGAAGGAGGGAGGGAGGAAGAGAGGGAGGGAGGGAAGGAAGGAAGGAAGGAAGGAAGGAAAGAAGGAAAGAAAAGGGGATCGTCGGGAGGCTTGTAGACCGGGTCGCATCATGCCGGCCCGGTACTTACTTCGTGCTAGTAGACCGGGGTCTGTATTCACAAGTGGTAGACGGGGTGTCGCTATGTCAAGCATTGTAACTGGAAACCGGGAGCTCTGTGCCATTGGTAGACCGGATCCCTTCTTTGCAATTGGTAGACCGGGTCCTGTCTGCATCATTGGTAGACCGGGTCGTGTCTCCACAACTGAAAGGCAACTTCACTTCAAATTGGTATAGTTTCATAGGTGCCCTTCGTACCCCGGGCGAACACGTCACACGTTGCCTCCTTACATTTTTCACGACTGCCCTGTGGCCTTTCTCTTTTACATCCCTGCAATGCACCACTTTTGACACATGACAGTCCTGACTCTCCTTCAAGGGATCAACTTCCCACAACTTCCAGGGCAACTTCTCTCGGTCAATTCTTCTCACTCTCACCAAAGAGGCTCCTTGCCAAGGTCAATAGGCTGGGGAGCTTCCAAAACTATAATATAGGGGGACACCCATTATGACAAAAGAGGTCAAACAGGGGGGCCCATCAGACATGGCGTTAAAGCCAGTTCATCCTCCATGTCTCCAGTGTCTTTTTCCCCACTTGGAGCCAAACCCAGAAGGACATGTATTTCATTAGAAGGAAAGAAGGAGAAAGGAAAGGGAGAGAGGGAGGGAGGGAGGGAGGGAAGGAAGGAAGGAAGGAAGGAAGGAAGGAAGGAAGGAAAGAAAAGGGGGACGTCGGGAGGCTTGTAGACCGGGTCGCATCATGCCGGCCCGGTACTGACTTCATGCTAGTAGACCGGGGTCTGTATTCACAAGTGGTAGACCGGGTCTCGCTATGTCAAGCAATGTAGCGAGACCGGGAGCTGTCTGTGCCATTGGTAGACCGGATCCCTTCTTTGCAATTGGTAGACCAGGCCCTGTCTGCATCATTGGTAGACCGGGTCGTGTCTCCACAACTGAAAGGCAACTTCACTTCAAATTGGTATAGTTTCATAGGTGCCCTTCGTACCCCGGGCGAACACGTCACACGTTGCCTCCTTACATTTTTCACGACTGCCCTGTGGCCTTTCTCTTTTACATCCCTGCAATGCACCACTTTTGACACATGACAGTCCTGACTCTCCTTCCATGGATCAACTTCCCACAACTTCCAAGGAAACTTCTCTCGGTCAATTCTTCTCACTCTCACCAAAGAGGCTCCCTGCTAAGGTCAATAGGCTGGAGAGCTTCCAAAACTATAATATAGGGGGACACCCATTATGACAAAAGAGGTCAAACAGGGGGGCCCATCAGACATGGCGTTAAGGCCAGTTCATCCTCCATGTCTCCAGTGTCTTTTTCCCCACTTGGAGCCAAACCCAGAAGGACATGTCTTTCATTAGAAGGAAAGAAGGAGAAAGGAAAGGGAGGGAGGGAAGGAGGGAGGAAGAGAGGGAGGGAGGGAAGGAAGGAAGGAAGGAAGGAAAGAAGGAAAGAAAAAGGGGGACGTCGGGAGGCTTGTAGACCGGGTCGCATCATGCCGGCCCGGTACTTACTTCGTGCTAGTAGACCGGGGTCTGTATTCACAAGTGGTAGACCGGGTCTCGCTATGTCAAGCAATGTAGCGAGACCGGGAGCTGTCTGTGCCATTGGTAGACCGGATCCCTTCTTTGCAATTGGTAGACCAGGCCCTGTCTGCATCATTGGTAGACCGGGTCGTGTCTCCACAACTGAAAGGCAACTTCACTTCAAATTGCTATAGTTTCATAGGTGCCCTTCGTACCCCGGGCGAACACGTCACACGTTGCCTCCTTACATTTTTCACGACTGCCCTGTGGCCTTTCTCTTTTACATCCCTGCAATGCACCACTTTTGACACATGACAGTCTTGGCTCTCCTTCCAGGGATCAACTTCCCACAACTTCCAAGGCAACTTCTCTCGGTCAATTCTTCTCACTCTCACCAAAGAGGCTCCCTGCTAAGGTCAATAGGCTGGGGAGCTTCCAAAACTATAATATAGGGGGACACCCATTATGACAAAAGCGGCCAAACAGGGGAGCCCATCAGACATGGCGTTAAGGCCAGTTCATCCTCCATGTCTCCAGTGTCTTTTTCCCCACTTGGAGCCAAACCCAGAAGGACATGTCTTTCATTAGAAGGAAAGAAGGAGAAAGGAAAGGGAGGGAGGGAAGGAGGGAGGAAGAGAGGGAGGGAGGGAAGGAAGGAAGGAAGGAAGGAAGGAAAGAAGGAAAGAAAAGGGGGACGTCGGGAGGCTTGTAGACCGGGTCGCATCATGCCGGCCCGGTACTTACTTCGTGCTAGTAGACCGGGGTCTGTATTCACAAGTGGTAGACCGGGTGTCGCTATGTCAAGCATTGTAACTGGAGACCGGGAGCTCTGTGCCATTGGTAGACCGGATCCCTTCTTTGCAATTGGTAGACCGGGTCCTGTCTGCATCATTGGTAGACCGGGTCGTGTCTCCACAACTGAAAGGCAACTTCACTTCAAATTGCTATAGTTTCATAGGTGCCCTTCGTACCCCGGGCGAACACGTCACACGTTGCCTCCTTACATTTTTCACGACTGCCCTGTGGCCTTTCTCTTTTACATCCCTGCAATGCACCACTTTTGACACATGACAGTCTTGGCTCTCCTTCCAGGGATCAACTTCCCACAACTTCCAAGGCAACTTCTCTCGGTCAATTCTTCTCACTCTCACCAAAGAGGCTCCCTGCTAAGGTCAATAGGCTGGAGAGCTTCCAAAACTATAATATAGGGGGACACCCATTATGACAAAAGCCGCCAAACAGGGGAGCCCATCAGACATGGCGTTAAGGCCAGTTCATCCTCCATGTCTCCAGTGTCTTTTTCCCCACTTGGAGCCAAACCCAGAAGGACATGTCTTTCATTAGAAGGAAAGAAGGAGAAAGGAAAGGGAGGGAGGGAGGGAGGGAGGGAAGGGAGGATGGGAGGGAGGGAGGGAGGGAGGAAGGAAGGAAGGAAGGAAGGAAGGAAGGAAGAGGAGGGAAAGACGGAAGGAAGGAAAAGGGGGACGTCGGGAGGCTTGTAGACCGGGTTGCATCATGCCGGCCCGGTACTGCCTTCGCGCTAGTAGACCGTTGTCTGTATTCATAAGTGGTAGACCGGGCCCAACGTTGCCAGGAACTTTTGTGACTGGTGCCCCGGGAGCCGTCTGCGACATTGGTAGACCGGATGCTGTCTGCACCAGTGGTGGACTGGATCACTTCTTTGCAATTGGTAGACCGGGTCGTGCCCCCACAACTGCAAGACCAGGTTGCTTCAAATTGGTCTGTTTTCACATCTGCCCTTCATACCCCAGGCCAACCCATCACACATTGCCTCCTTACATTTTTCACGACTGCCCTGTGGCCTTTCTCTTTTACATCCCTGCAATGCACCACTTTTGATACTTGACAGTCCTGGCTCTCCTTCCAGGGATCAACTTCCCACAACTTCCAAGGAAACTTCTCTCGGTCAATTCTTCTCACTCTCACCAAAGAGGCTCCCTGCTAAGGCTGGAGAGCTTCCAAAACTATAATATAGGGGGACACCCATTTGTTGCGATATACATGCAGGTATGCATCTGCCATACTGTAACACGTATAGAACAGAAGCAATAATTAAACCATATGATTAAATCAGTAAACTAAAAGCAATAATTGGCCATATGATTAGATCAGTAAGACAAACTGTCCAACTCCAAGCGTTGATTAAATCAGTACCCTTAACACTAAGCAGATCAGCAACCACAGACTTGTAACTAAGCGTTGATTAAATCAGGGGTTACAACTGTTTAACTCTCAAACATTAATTAAGCATTGGATGTTTGCATGATGATAAAAGGTTTATTGACTATGAGTGTTCTTCGAGTCTACATGAGAGTAAATGAGTTACCATATACTGTAAACTTGCACAATCCTGATTGGTCCGCATTGGCTATGTGAATCCACCCCTCCCTTGTGTATGATCAATAAAAGAAGCCTCCGGATTCTGTTCCGGGTTGGTTTCGTCCCGAAGGAAATTCGTGTCCGAGTCTTCTTTCCTCATTGGCTTCATGAACCACCCACGGAGAAATCGCATCTGGTGACCCCGACGTGATGATCTGTGCTGCCCATCTCATCTCACCCTCGGCCGGGAAAAGCCTCGCACCCAGGGCCGGCCGTCTGCGAACGGAGCACCCTCTCAATTCGTGAGTATGGGATCGGGTTTCTCGAAAGAACAGGAAGCGCACCTTCATGAGCTTCGGGATATCTAAATTTTCTAGTGTAATTATTCAAGCGATGGGCAAGTCGCTTCCCGTTTTCCCCTCAAAAGCATTTAATTGACTTATTGACTGATGTCTAAAATCATTGTCCAATCTACCCGGAAAAAGGGGTCTTTAAAGCTCTCCTTATGGATAAAATTGGGCACCTACTTCCATGAGGAACCCCGAGCCCCTCCGGGCGTTTTAACAACATGGTGTTTACTTATCAAAAAAAGCCTAGCAAGCCCCTTCCTCTTCCCTTCTCTCTTCTTCTCCATCAACATTGAAACATGTGATCACCTTTTCTGGTCAGGGCTCAAGCCATGTGGCCCTGTCCAACAATAAACCATCTTTCCAAGCAGCCTCCATGTCTCCAGTGTCTTTTTCCCCACTTGGAGCTGAACCCAGAAGGACATTTCTCTCAACAATTGGCGACCCACAGATGGGACTCCAAGCTAGCCTAACAAATGGATATGGCCCAGGTAAGCTTCCCATGCCGGCACAGACCCCATTGAGTCTGTGGGTGGACTTTATCTTGGCCTTAACTGCGATTTCTCCGCGGGTGGTTCATGAAGCCAATGAGGAAAGAAGACTCGGACACGAATTTCCTTCGGGACGAAACCGACCCAGAGCGATGTCTGGGGGCTTCTTTTATTGATCATACACAAGGGAGGGGTGGATTCACATAGCCAATGGGGACCAATCACGATTGTGCAAGTTTACAGTATATGGTAACTCATTTACTCTCATGTAGACTCGAAGAACACTCATAGTCAATAAACCTTTTATCATCATGCAAACATCCAATGCTTAATTAATGTTTGAGAGTTAAACAGTTGTAACCCCTGATTTAATCAACACTTAGTTACAAGTCTGTGGTTGTTGATCTGCTTAGTGTTAAAGGTACTGATTTAATCAACGCTTGGAGTTGGACAGTTTGCCTTACTGATCTAATCATATGGCCAATTATTGCTTTTAGTTTACTGATTTAATCATATGGTTAATTATTGCTTCTGTTCTATACGTGTTACAGTATGGCAGATGCATACCTGCACGTATATCGCAACATCTCCTACTTTTGTTTTAAATTTTGAGGAGTCAGAGGGGAGTATCGTTTTTCTCTGGGTCTTCATCAGAGAATGCTGTCAGTAGGGCTTTGTGTTGCGAATCAAAGATTGCTGTGTTAATGTTTTTGCCCTGTGTCATACTTTCAATTGTGGATTGAATGATGATTCGGATCACTGGGATTAAACAGGGTAAAAGGAGAAACCCTAAGAGCACCATGCCTGCCATGAAGGCGGGTTGTTTTCAATTGCGAAAAATTCCTCCCAGGAAGCCTGCATCATCCATTAATCCTGTCCATTTTTTCACGGGTACGTGAACCAATTTCCGCAAATCCGCGGTGAGATCGGCCACTACCTTGCCAGTTTCATCAATTTGAAGACAGCAATTTGTCAGATTAAACTTTCCACATACTCCCCCTTCCTTAGCTAGTAAATAGTCTAAAGCCAAGCGATTCTGGTAAACCGCTGTATGTAACTTATCTTGTGCTGTGGCTATGGCATTGAGTGCCCTATCAATGCGATTCCCGGCTAATTCTAAAACAGCTTGTAACCGTATAATCCGATTGAGCATATAAAGACCATTTAGGATGGTCTTTTGAGAGGATGAAAGAGACCCTGTTGCTGTTAGGCAATCGACGGAAGGATTCAATAGTCCGTTTAGCCGCATTCAGGGGGTTGTAGCATCCTCGGTAGCCGCCACCAGTGTGGTCACAAATTCTGCGCCAGACAGTTTTCTTTGGGTCTCCCCATGATGCGCAGGGGTGAAGAAAGTATTCAGGGGGGTTTGGCTTGTTACGGGTGCAAAGATATTTGTGATCGTGTTTGTAGGTTTCTCGCCAGGCGTGGGAGCCACAAGAGCGAAAGGCTATTTTGTCCATGGCCAGGCAGACATCAATGCCAATAGTCCATTGTTCAGCTTTTGAGCGGATGGTGTGGTTAAGGTATGCAAGGTAAGCTGGCTCTGCGCTCCCAGCAACAATGCCGAGACTGGCCCATATGGTAATGTTGTACTTGGTAAGCATTGCTGGGCTGTGGCAAGTCACGGCATTGCCTTGTTTGCAGACACTGAATTCAGTCCTGTTAAAAATGCATTTGGGAAGATCTTGAGTACATCCCTCGGGGGGAATATTGGAGTAGATCAGCGTGCTGGTAGTTGCTGATCCTTTGCATACGTTAATGATACATTGGCTGCAGTTGAAGTTGCTTGTAGGGGGGGCGTCTCTGCGGGACACATGGTGTGGAGCAGGGACGTCGGTGTTACGGTGACTTAACAGGAGCAGGAGGAGGAAGACAGCAAACGCGAGGATCACCAGGGGAAGAATCCGGGCGCATCGCAGCATGATGCCAGGTTTAGGGGGTGAGGCTGTTGGTTTCTTGCAGCAGCGAATCCGGCGGGGTGGCAGTTGGCACGGCAGAGATGAATCCGGCAGCAAGAGGGTGGTACGGGCGGATCCCTCGACCTGGAACCCATATGGTGGTGTCATCATGTTGCACTGCTGCGTAGCCTCTCCCCCAAGCAAGGAGCTTCGCGGGTCCTTTCCAGTCGGGTTCAGGGGGCTGACGGAAGTAAACAAGAGGTCTCATTGGATCCGTCGTTGGTGTGGTGAAATGCCGCTCCGCCGCCGTCGTGGGAGGGACTCCCGTCACGTTTAGGAAGTTAATGGTGTGAAGGCATAAATTGAGAAAATTTTGGATGGCCGGTAAATTTGGAGGATTTAAAGAGCCTTCGCCGGCGAGATGGCGGTTCAGGGCATTTTTTAAGGTCTGATTAGCCCGTTCAATCACTGCCTGTCCTTGACTATTATAGGGTATGCCGAATTTGTGGATTGTGCCCCATTTCTTAAGGAAAGCAGCAAAAGCCGAGCTTGTGTAAGCCGGTCCATTATCGGTTTTTAATTCCTCAGGGCAACCAAGTACCGAGAAGGTACGAAGGCAGTGATTAATGACATGTTTAACAGTCTCTCCTCTCTGGGGAGAAGCCATGATAAAGCCTGAATAGGTGTCAACGGTAACATGCAAGCAAAACCAGGGTTTGAATGGTTCAAATCGGGTGACATCCATTTGCCATAACTTGCATGCCTCCGTTCCTCTGGGATTTACTCCCAGGGGGAGGCTATGACCTTGTTGGCTGCATGTGGGGCATTGTTGGAGAATCGCGGCAGCTTCAGCTGCGGAGAGTCCGAATTGTTTCATTAGTGCCTTTTTATTTTGGTGAAAGTATGCATGGCTCTCCCATGGAGTGGAATGAGAAAGGGTAAAAGCCTCCGTTGATAGAGAGAGAGCGGAGGCTGCAGCATCAGCCCGTTCGTTGCCCAAAGTAAGAGGCCCAGGGAATGGCTGATGGCTGCGAATATGTGCCACGAAAAAGGAGTGGTGGCGAGCAGCTATAAGCTGTTGCAGCACTAAGAAAAGACTCAACAGAGCAGGGTCAGTGGAGGGGGAAATATAGGCTTCATGGATAGTTTTTACGATCTGAGTAACGTAGAGACTATCCAGTATGAGGTTGAAAGGCATAGAGGAGAAGTTTTGAAAGGCAAGAATAGCAGCTGAGAGTTCCGAGCGTTGTGCACTGGTTTGGGGACCAGTTGTTCTGGTAACCCAAGAACCATTTAGCAGCCAGGCGCAAGCTCCGTGAGTTTTTCCCCCATCCGCAAAGACAGTGGGGGCAGAAGGCAACGGGGCGGATGAGCAAGGTCGCAAGATAGAAATCGGAAGCTGAGCTAAGAGTTTTAAGCAAAAATCACTCGGGGGGTGGCAGGAGACCGCCCCACACCACTCATTGGTTGCCCATTGCAAAGACTCTGAGGTGGTCAGATATTGCTCCCATGCGTGGAGTGGGAGAGGAACATATATTACAGTTGGCTCTTTTCCAATCATCAATTTAGAGCGGAGACGGCCCTTTATTATCAATTGAGCAATCTGATCAATTTTTGGCACTATAGTGTTTCTTGGAGTATGAGCTAGATGTAGCCATTCCATTATTAGCACCTTAGTATCAATTTTTTGGATGAGCGCTCCCGTGGGCAGCAATGGGGTATTTAAAACAACCAATTCGAGCGGTGTGTTATCCATGCAGCGGTCCACCCAATTTTTATTAAACGCTTCCTGCACTAACTGTAAGGATGCAAGTTGGTCTTTTCCCAGCTCAATTTTGTCAGCGGGGTGTTTTCCCCCGCTGAGCGCAGCGAATAAGGGTGTCAGCTGGCTCGTGGTAAGCCCCATATAGGGGCGTGCCCAATTGATTGTCCCCAGATATTGTTGTAATTGTACCAGGGTGGTAACCCTGGGGAGAATTATCCTGGGTAATGTGGGGACCGACCTGGCCAGTGACAAGCGGTGACCCAAGTATGAGAAGGGTGGAATAGTTTGACTTTTTCGGGGGCGACTGTCAATCCCCCCGCTCGAGAATGCTGGTGAGTTCTGGGAATACGGCCTCGACTGAGCCCTTTGGGCCGGGGGCTGCTACCAAGATGTCATCCATGTAGTGGTACACTAACAATTGGGGGTGCAATTTACGAAAGGGTAACAGGATTTGATGCACGTAATGCTGGCACATAGTGGGGCTGTTAAGCATTCCCTGAGGGAGAACCGTCCACTGGAAACGAGTATTAGGCATGGAATTATTTGGCTCAAGAAGAGTAAATGCAAAGAGTTGCCTATCTTTAGGATATAGAGGGATAGAGAAAAAACAATCCTTAAGATCAATGACCATGAGATCATAATTTTGGGGTATTAGATTAGGGTTGGGCAGCCCACACTGCAGGGGGCCCATGGGCTGTATGATCTTATTGATAGCCCACAGGTCTTGTAACAAACGCCATTTGCCAGATTTTTTCTTTAGCACAAATACCGGAGTGTTATACGGACTAATAGAGGGCTCTAAATGCCCTGCCTGCAATTGTTCTTGAATGAGGATTTTTAAGGCTTGTGATTTTTCTATGGGCATTGGCCATTGATCTACCCAGACTGCTGTTGGAGAGACGAGGGTGAGGCGTAGAGGAGAAGGCAAAGTCATTCAATAGTGAGGGTGGTAGTCAACCGAGACATCAGGTCTCGTCCCCACAAGTTGACATGGAGAGGCAGAACAACAGGTTTAAGATAGACTACAGAGGAGGTATTAGCAGAGGACACGGTGAGCCAATGGCGACTGGTGCGGGCGGGCTGGGATCCCCCCACCCCTCTAACGGGGGGAAGGCTCGGTATCCCAATCCGCAGGCCAATCATCCGAGCGGATGACGGTAACATCCGCTCCTGTGTCAAGCAGTCCCGTAAAAGGTCTCCCATTAAGCAAGAAGGTAGCATATGGCTTAGCTGCTTTTACGGTCTGCTCAATAGCAAAAAACTCCGGGTTAGGGTATTGCATAGCTGGGGTGATAGGGATAGCGTGAGCAATCAATTGGCCCGCTGAGATAGTCAAAGGAGTGTTAATATTAAAGATTAACCCGATGGAGGTAAGATCCTTTGGATCGGTTAGAAAAGGGGAAGCCAGAATGCCCTGGGTAACAAAATCCCTATCGGGGAAAACCAAAAGCGGCAGCAAAGGCAGCGGAGAATCAGAGCGTAGCGGAAGAAGATAATTATGGCCCGGCAGACTGACAGAGATCGTTTGCGAGGCTCTTAGAGGGATTCGCTGTGGAGTGGGTTCAGCCTTTGTAGTGGGGCTAGCTGGGGGCCCCACACCTAGTTTCCCTGGTCTGCTTTTGATATTGGGTTGGATCTGCACTGATTCGCCCAATGGAATCCCTTTCTGCATCGGGGGCAGATCGTTCTAGGTTTAGTTCCTTCGTCAGGGCGAGCGCCCTTTCCCCTGGCCGCGGGGTTTTGTGGCGCTTGACACTGACTACGGAAGTGACCGGGCTTTCCACAATTAAAGCAGTTACCATTCCTGCCTGTTGTTCGCAATGCCACTGCAAGAGCCTCCATCTGGAATGCCTGGGTTCCAACCACCCGGCACGCTTTGATAAAATCGGCCAGGGCGGAAGCGGGATTGGCAGCAATGGGTCGGAGGACTCTTTGACAGTCACAATTAGCATTTTCCATGGCCAATTTCAACATCAACTCAGCTCGGGCTTCTACGTTATCAATCTGTCGGATCAATGCTTTTTGCAATCTGTCAATGAACTCCGGGTACGGCTCATTTGAACCATGCATTACTTTTGAAAAAGACTCTATGGGGCTGCCTGCATCGTCCACCTTCTCGAAGGCAGCCGCTGCAGCCTGCCCCACCAAGTCCAGAGCTTCACGAGGGGCGGTGGCTTGTAAGGGACCGGTATCAAAGCCGTCGCCCGCTCTGAGATGCCCAGCGGTCACATGTTGTGGGAGAGCGTCTCTTGCTACAATTTTGTTAACCTCCCTATAATATTCAGAATTCCATATAGCGTATTGAGAGGGAGTAAGTATCATGCCAAATAGTAATTGCCAGTCTGCCAGCACCATGGGGGAGCCCGTTAACAGGCTCCTAATCAATCCCCTGGTGTAAGGGGATTGCACGCCATAGAGAGAAACAGCGTTTTTAAGCGCCTTGACAGTTTTAAAGGAAATCGATTTGTAAACCGGGACCTGAGGCCCCTGTGGATTAGCCTGATTGGATGTGTATTCAACAGGGAAGCAGTGCTGAGCCAGCTCCATTTCCCCCTCTTCTTGCGCCGTTTTTAAAGCGGCGGCAAAAGCGCTCTGCCAAGGCACAGGGCAACCTAGCGATGGCGGAAAAGGAGAGGGATTTTCTGGGGCGGTTGGCACAAAATGAATTTCAGGGCCCTCGTATGGTGGTGGGGCTGCGGGCGGTAAGGGGAATTGTAGTTATGTTGAAATTTAAAAAAAATTACAATACAATTTTTCCGTTGTATGAAAATTTTTGTTGCTCCGTATAAAACTTTTAATCAACACACACACACACACACCGGTCAAAGGTGTCCCTCTTTACCAATCTGAAAATCTGGTCACCTTACCCTTCAGGAGGGTCCTGGGAGGGGAGGTGCTGCTGCTGCCAGGGGGCTTTGGACCCCCCACCAAAAAAGACCTGAGCAGGAAGAGGAATAGGTGACCATGATTGTTTTAGGTGGCCCTGATGGGGGCTTTGGGCAGCAGGGAGCTGGGCTGGGTGGGGAGGGCTGGGTCTTTCCTGATGGTTGCAGGCCCCCCAGCCCCCTCCCCTCCCTCCACTGTGACATCAGAGGTGACCCCACCAGTGGTCACTAAGCAACGGCCACTGGGAGGGCAGCCACAGAGGTTTGAGGCAGGATGACAGTTGGCAGAGGCTGGCAACCACAGTCCCCTAAATCAGTGGTTCCCAAACTTGGCAACTTTAAGACTTCTGGACTTCAACTCCCAGAATTCTCCAGCCAGCTCTGCCCTAAAATGGTAGAAGATTTTGTTTGAAACTCAAGATAGGAACCGAGAAAGCATGAGATAAGGACATCTACGGCAATTGTGGACACTGACAACCAATGTTCCCTCTAATTTTTTTTCAGTGTGAGCGGAAAAGTACAGTGTGTGAGCGGCACAGTTTCATGCCTGAGCACCTAAGAGAGCCACAGTTTGAACTGCTGTCGCGTCTGCTGGACATTTGCGCAACATTCCAAGCGTCAAGCGCCAATTGCGAGCGAGGTTTGAACCCGATGAATGCCAGGCATGAAAAGTGCCACTCAAACACTATACTTTTCCGCTCACCCTGAAAAAAAAAAAGGCTCTCTGCTCAGCTTTTACATTGTTAGATTGGCTAGAGAGAGACATGGCACCAACAGGGTCCTGGGTCCTGGCATTTTGCAGGCAACCTGTCCTCTCACATTCTTTGGAATGCAACCCATCACGTGTGAATTAGATTTTGCCAATTATCCTATTAAAAGATAACGCTATTATTCTAAAATATGACTAACTCAATATTAAAAACTGTAAATATTTGATGCTGATAAATAATAGCAGTAATTGTTATTTAGTATGAGTAAAATCAGTATTGATATATCAATATATCTATCAAAATTGACAATAAACACTAAAATAACAATACAAATATATAATGTGAAATATAAATGTAATAAATATAATATATAAATGCAACATAAATGTAATAAAATAATTTATCATGAAACTCTCCCCCTTTAAAGTAGTAAGATCAATTAAATAGTCTAGCAAGTTTGGACAATATGCTATATGTTATGTTACTTAAGAATATATATACCTCAGAATCAGATACAACATCCACATCATTTCCAACTGAGTCAATAAAATCATATGCCATGCCAAAACTATTTTAAATAAAGATATGAAATTAATCAAGTATTGCATTTATTTTTCAAAATGAATGTACAATTTTTTTATTATTTAAGTTTTGTACCCTATCTTTTCTAACGTTAACTTTAAAAAGATGTTACATCAGACTACAATACAAGTAATTAAATGAAGACTAAAATAAGTGGCATATTGAGCTTTTTATATTTCTTTCTTATATTGCTTCCTTAGTTGAGAACTTCCTCCTCAGCTTACTTACGCATTAACTGTTTGTTGCTTTTATGGTTTATTCATTCACTGCTCCATCTTCAGTTTTTTTCACAGGGGGCAGGGCTTCCTTCCTTCCTTCCCTCCCTCCCTCCACTCCTTTGGCCACCAATTTTGATCCAATTCTCTCTCTCTCTCTCTCTCTCTCTCTCTCTCTCTCTCTCACACACACACACACACACACACACACACACACACACACGTTATTTGGGGGGGGGTTTGAATTACTCCGCCTCACTGCGCAAAGTCGGCTCACCACGTGTTCGGCCCCCACTTACGCTGAATCAAATCCGCGGCCGGCGGGACCAAGGCAGGGGTTGCATTTCAAAGCCGCCAGTCCTCTTGCTTCTTCTCCTTCACCAGCAAAGCTTCCGCTGGCTTCCCGGCCCATGGCTTTGGCGTTTCTCCCTCCACGCGGAGCCCCTGAGCTGGCTCCCGCGTTATCCCTCCCCCTTCCTCCTCTGCCGTGCTTTTGAGGCCGCGGGAGCTAGTAGGAAAGCGGCGGAGGGCTCGGCCGCTTTCCTACTAGCTCCCGCGGCCTCAAAAGCACGGCAGAGGAGGAAGGGGGAGGGATAACGCGGGAGCCAGTTCAGGGGCTCCGCGTGGAGGGAGAGACGCCAAAGCCATGGGCCGGAAAGCCAGCGGAAGCTTTGCTGGTGAAGGAGAAGAAGCAAGAGGACTGGCGGCTCATCAAAACAAGTCTGGGGAGGTCCTTTGCAGGCGGCCAGTTCTAGCTGCCTGCAAAGGACTTCCCCACGTTTGCTTTGGTAGAAAGCTCTGCGCGGCAGCTAGAAAGCTCTGCGCGGAGGTTTCTAGCGACGTGCGCGGCCGCGCACGCGCACACCTTAGAGGGAACAGTGGTGGGGACCATCCCGGCCTTCCCCACATGCCCTGGCTGAGGAGCCCCGTGTGGCACAGAAGGTGCCCACAGCCATCTCTCTGCCGCCCTGGAAGGACTGACAGTGCACAGTGATCAGTCTCAGGAGCTTCCCCGTAAGGGGAGCACTCAAAATCGGAGGCCTCCCACCACAAAGCCCCCTCCTCCTCCGGCCCAGGATCACACATGCCCGCTGGGGCGCCCCCAGACTGACCTGCTGGCGTGGGGTGGAGCTGCCCAGGATGTAGGAGCGGGGCAGGAGGCTCTCCCCGAGGTTGGTGCCTCCACTGCGGTAGCTGCGCGTGATGGTCAAGCTGGAGGAGGAGGAGCCGGTGGACATGGTGCTGGTGCCCACATTCGTGCCCCCGGATGACTTCTCTGCCGGCTGCCCACATGTGCCACACAACACTGTGCGAGAACGCAGGGTGTACTCGCCCGGATCTCCGCTGGCACTGCAGTGGCTCTGGAGAAGGGAGGAAGAGGGGAAGAAGCAGAGCTTGGCGCCACCCGGACCGAGACCCCACCTGGGGCTGGAGATGCTGGATTCGGATCTGGGGGCTCCTTGGTGCCTTTTTAAAACAAAGCCCAGTGTAGAATCCACGTTACATTTAACTATTCCAGAAATAAAAGATTACACTGGAATTGAGGCTAAACGCATTTCTCTCTTTACTCGTTAGATTTACAAGCCTGTTAAATGGGAGCAGGTTAACCAGCTGAAGGCTAAATTTGCAACGTGGTCTGAAGTCTCCAATGGACACAAAGGCAAAACTTCCGTTCTTCCCATTTCAGGCTTTGATTAAGAGGCCTTTGTCTTGTATTTTCTTTCAGTAGCCGTGAATGATGGGGAAGATTCCACCCTGAAAACTGTTAATTAAGAATATGACTTTGAACCAGAAAAGGGAAGTACAAAGCCTGTCAGGGATTAACATGGCCCATAAAGTACAATACTTGGGAATTTGGCTTACGGAGAGATGTTCCTCTATCAAGGTAGATAATTATATGAAATTATTACAATAGGTATCTAAGGATATGACTAATTTGATGGGCAGGATTATGACAGTTAAGACACATGTACTACCGAAATTTTTGTTTTGGTTTCAAACGGCACCGACTAAATTGGACAAAAAAATTTTTAAATCCTTGGCTCGATTTATATGGGAAGGCAAGAAAGCACGAATTAAAGCCCAAATGTTGCAAAAACGTAAAGAACTGGGAGGCTTCGGAGTACCCAACTGGGAAGCGTATTATAATGCAGCAATTATGACATGGGTGAAGGATTGGGTGACGTTGAGTAGAAGGCGCCTATTGGCTATAGAGGGACATGACCTCCCCCAGGGATGGCATGCCTCCCTCTGGCAAGAAAGAGATACCACCCCCCCCGATAGGTACTTCATGGGACATTATATTCAGAAGATTTTGATGGGGGTGTGGGAAAAGATGAGGAAAAAGTACTATCTTAGGGTTCCGTGTTGGTTGGCACCGTTGGAGGCCTTAACACATCCCAGTGTATTTAATTGGACAAGAAACATAATATATAAAGACATTATGACAGAAGATGGCAACATGAAAACAAAGGTGGAATTAGAGCAACAGGGCAGGAATCTGGAATGGTGGGAATATTTACAGATTAGAAATAGATTTAAAAGCGATAAGGTAAGGTTTGGGATCTACCCAAACCTTCAGGAGTTGATTTTGTTTGACGGAGATAAGAAAATGTTGTTGAAGATCTATCAATTTTTGACCTGTCAAGATGCTAAAGAAGAGATTGGATAAAAGCCTTCTAATAGCATGGGAGAGAAATTTTGGCTATGAGATTGAAATGGGCAAATGGTGGGATCTATGGAGTAAGACTATTAAACTTACAATACCTACAGCGTTTAAAGAAAACATATACAAAATGGTTTATAGATGGCACTTTCCCCCAACGAGGTTAGCCAAAATGTTTCCTGGGTTATCCCCACTGTGTTGGAAATGTGGAAGAAGGGATGGCACATTCTACCCTATTTGGTGGTCCTGTATTGAGGCCACGAAATACTGGAGAAGGATTCAAAACTGGCTAAGAGAGGTTACCGGGGCAAGCATGGAATGGAAACCCGAGACTTTTTTATTTTTAATTTACTTTACTTTTATTGAAATTTGTATGCCGCCCTTTTCCCTGGGGGGACTCAGGGCGGCTCACAGTTTAAAAAGTGGGGGGGAGAACAGACAATATTCCACATGGAGACAATACAACATATTAAAAGAGAACACAACAGTCACACAATCACACAATTCGAGTGGGGTTAAAATCTTAACCCCAGGCCAGCCGGGACAGCCAGATCTTTAAAGCGGCGCAGAAGGACTGGAGGGTGGTGAGGGTCCGAATCTCCACGGGGAGTTTGTTCTCGGAGGAGCTACCGAGAAGGCTCTCCTCCGGGTAGTTGCCAGTCTGCACTGGCTGGAAGATGGAATTCGGAGGAGGCCTAATCGATGCGATCGAATCGGTCTAGTGGAGGTGATTGGCAGTAGGCGGTCTCTCAAGTACCCAGGCCCACTACCATGAAGGGCTTTCTAGGTGGTAAGTAGGACCTTGAAGCGCACCCGGAGATCAACAGGCAGCCAGTGCAGCTCGCGGAGGATAGGTGTTACGTGGGTGAAGCGAGGTGCACCCACAATCGCTCGCACGGCCGCATTCTGGACTAGCTGAAGTCGCCGAATGCTCTTCAAGGGCAGCCCCATGTAGAGCACATTGCAGTATTCCAGCCTAGAGGTCACAAGGGCACGAGTGACTGTTGTGAGGGCCTCCCGGCTCAGGTAGGGCCGCAACTGGTGTACCAGGCGAACCTGGGCAAATGCCCCTTTGGTCACAGCTGACAATTGATGTTCGAAAGTCAGTTGTGGGTCCAGGAGGACTCCCAAGTTGCGAACCCTGTCTGAGGAGCGTATAATTTGACCCCCCAGCCTGACAGATGGAACACTTGGCCAATTCGTGGGAGGGAAACACATTAAGCATAAAACCAGAAAACATAAAAACAGAAAACATGAGTAAATCTATATGGCATTTGAGCCTACATATAATTGTGGCCGCAAGAATAACCTATGCGCAATTTTGGAAATCTACTTCCATGCCATCGGAAGATGCCATAATTAAAAAGATTTATGAGTGTGCAGAAATGGACAGAATGACGGGTTGGCTGAGGGACAAAGGAGAAACGGAACATTATCTGAGCTGGAACCTGTGGTTTATGTGGGCGACAAGGAAAACAGCAGGGACTTAAAACGGGGAAAGTTAAAATAGCAGCTGTTAACAATGGGAAGTAAAAGTGAACTATTGTAACAGATCCCTGAATTGTGTAACAAGAAGATGCTGGTTAGAGACTAAACAATGAGGAAGAAAAAAAATGTTGGGCTGTGAATGTATGTTTAAAGTTGTATTTGTATTTGTATGTCTTATTAAAAAAATGTATAACCAATAAAGATTATTTAAAAATAATAATATTCTATACACAATAAATTAAAATAAAACCATTAAAATATTCTATGCACAATAAATATTTTTTTTAAAAAAAACATTAAAAGCATAAAGGGAAAAAAGCAGGCAGAATCAGCAGCTCTCCGATGTGATGGATGCAAGGAGCAGGCAGGTGAGCAGGCAGCAGGTAAGGTGGCCTGGCTGGCAGGCTTAGGCAGCCAGGGGAGGCTGGGGGACTGGGGGGTGGCAAGAGAGGCCTCAGCTGGCGATTCTGGGGCCCTTCCTCCACTGCAGGGCTCTGAGGCTCCGGAGGCTCGGTCAGCATTCCCGTGGCCATGTTTTTAAGCCGGCAGCCACCTGGAGGCCTTCTTTACTGGTGCAGCCGCTTTTGGGGCGAATAGGGCTTCGGTTTTCAGCCCGACAGCCCCAAAAGCCTCTTCTGGGCATCTATTGCAGTTGCGAGGTGCCAAGGAGGGTAAAGTAGGACGTAAAGTGAGATTTGGACATTAAGTGTGACAACCTACTGGGTCAGGCTGGACAGCCTCTCGGGACCCCTTATTAAAAAGCCACATAGGCAGAGTTGCAGCTTGCAAAAGAACAGGAAGCCGGTGCCTAACCACAAGATGTTCCAGCCAACGTCCCTATGTCAAAACCTATGTCAAAAGTCCAAGGTTCAATTAAAGTTCCTTAATGGCACGTCCTCCATAAACAAAAGGAGAAGTAAGACCCCGTCTCCTTCTAAGGCTTCTCTCCTCAAGGCAACCACTAAGAAGTGAGTTAAGTGTTTCTGTGTTGCAATGCTTTTGGGAACGTATAAGAACGCCTGCTTCGATAATGAAGGTTGTTCAGAACTTGCGATGCTAAGCCATGGGCTCCCTTTCTGAACCTGGATGCCAAATAGACTTTTCCTGTATCCTGAGAAGTCTAACGCCCGTCATTTTCTGCAAGAAGGGCATGGAGAAGAGCGTGAAGATTCTCGGTGCTCGCGGCTTGGTTTAGCCTCACTGGATGTCACAGAGTCCTTTGTCCAGTCCTGGCCATATTCTATGTTCCCTACGAGGAAGGACCTCCGTGGGAGGCGGAGGCTTCGGCCTCTCTCTCCCCCCTGCAGGAGGACGGAGGAAGCAAGGAAGGAAGCGCCGCCCCGAGAGGAGGAGGAGGAGGAGGAGGAGGAGGCGGGTCCTTCGGAAGACCCCGGGGGCCCCAAGGGATCCAGGAGGGGGGAGGGGATCCTTCCAAGGCTCCTGAGCAGGTTTGTGTATGTAGACTGCCTCTGTCCAGGGAGGCTCCACTCATTAATGTGCCTCTGGATGAGCTTCCCATCGCCTTCCCTTCCTTTTGCCAGGCTCTTTTGTGTTTTCTTCCATCACCCCAGGTGAGCTCCCTCCATCGTTTCTGCTTAGGCGAGACAACTTTTCCTGAATCCCCAAGTAATACGGCCATGCAGGACAGGAAAAAGAAATCCTGTCTCCCTTGAACAATTTCTGCCAAAAGAAGATCCTGCATGGCTTCATGATGCTGAATCCCCAAGGACATGACGCTCTTTTGCCCATCTTCCAAATGTTGAGGGCTCCAGCAGCTGAATGTCCATTGTAACCTATCAACACCCACTTGTTTGAGAAGACGAAGAAGAGATTGGAGAGGAAGGGATTAAAAGGGAGCCAACACAATTTGGAACACACTGGGCTGTTTGTATAATGGGTTTGGAGATGTTGGTGCTGCTGTCAGCCTTTCAACTGTTATTCTGCATGGTGAGTTTGCTTACTCTCTTGTAACCCCTTCCTCTCCTCTCCTACCTAGGGGTAGGGAAAGAAAAGCCACAAGTGGGGCACAGGATAATGCATACCGACTGTAATGTTAATCATGTAAGTGAAAAATGCTGTGAAATCATACATGTATCGATTGTAAAGTTATTGTTAGAGCACCAGCATAACTTCAAATAGTTACTGAACAAATTAATTAGTGAGTGAGGTTTTGATGTCACTCCGTTTCTCAGAGACGTATATTACTATAAAAGATCCCAGCTTTGTATGTTGGGAATTACTATTAATGAATTGGTTCGACAATCTTCAATGATCTTCCAGGTTGCCTGACCACCTCTGGCACTGAGTTTTTTTGAGTGCCCACGTAACTCTAAATAAATAAATAAAATACTGTTGTAGAATCATACAAGTCTGAAAGTAGAAATCTCCTTTGCCCCTCCTGTGCTCCAAAAGAGGATTGAAGCCTGGGAAACAGGCCCTGGTTATTTAACAGAAGTGTTGATTGACCACCAGCTTATCAAGTAGTTTAGAAACTGAGGGATTGTCAGCACAAGACACAACGAACCAACCAACCGGAAGACATTGCATAAATGTGAAGCATAGAATAGCCCAAAGAACATACATACAAGAGCAGAGTTGGAAGGGACCTTGGAGGTCTTCTAGTCCAACCCCCTGCCTGGGCAGGAAGCCCTATACCGTTTCAGACAAATGGCTATCCAGCATCTTCTGAAAGACTTCCAGTGTTGGGGCATTCACAACTTCTGGAGGCAACTTCTGTTCCACTGATTAATTCTTCTGTCAGGAAATTCCTCCTCAGTTCTAGGTTGCTCCTCTCCTTGATTAGTTTCCACCCATTGCTTCTTGTTCTGCCCTCAGGTGCTTTTGAGAATAGTTTGACTCCCTCTTCTTTGTGGCAACCCCTGAGATATTGGAAGACTGTTATTATGTCTCCCCTGGTCCTTCTTTTCATTAAACTAGACATGCCCAGTTCCTGCAACCGTTCGTGTTCTAGTCTTCAGTCCCCATCTTTGATGATCTTCTCTGCACTCTTTCTAGAGTCTCCATGTCTTTTCTACATCGTGGAGACCAAAACTGAATGCCATATTCCAAGTGTGGCCTTACTAAGGCCTGATAAAGTGGTATTAACACTTCACGTGGCCTTGATTCTCTCCCTCTGTTGATGCAGCCTAGAACTGTGTTGGCTTTTTTGGCAGCTGCTGCACACGGCCGGCTCCTATTTAAATGGTTGCCTGCTAGGACTCCAAGATCCCTCTCAGAGTTACTGCTATTGAGGAAGGTACCACCTGTTCAATAAAATCCTAAATCCTAAAAAAAAAAAAAAAAAAAAAAACTTCAACTCCCAGCTCTGCTGGTTGGAGAATTCTGGGAATTGAAGTCCACAAGTCTTAAAGTTGCCAAGTTTGGGAGCCACTGGGATAAAGGAGCTGGTCCCTGGCTCAACAGCAGTAACTGTGAGAGGGATCCCAGTCTCAGCCAGCAGTGTGCTGCCTCTTCCAAAAATGGCAATGCAGTTCTAGGCTGCGTCAAGAAAGGGATAGTTTCAAGATCATGGAATTTGCTGGGACCATTTCATATTGCACTTTATACATTTGCACTTTATTTGCGCATTGCATGTTAAAGAAGAATTATTATTCAAGTACATACAAATAAACACCGCAACGGAGCTTGCCATCAAGGTCATAACTAGGGACGGTCATAAAGAGGGTCGGTCACCTGATCAACCAGAACGTTATTGGGATATTTTAAAGGGCTTTGCTGATGTGTTCCCCAGCCAAGGGGGCAGTTTTAGACAGAGCCACGTGGGGCCACGTTTCCCACCTTAGGAAGTGTATTTCTGATTTATGAAGCCCCAATGTGGAAGCGGTTCGCCTTTGCTTGTTCCAGGCAGAGTGGAGATCTCTTTGTGGTCTCCTGTCCCTTCCACAGCCAATTGGGCCCATTTCAATTAGAGGCCAGCTGGCAGCTGCCACTCATGGGACAGCCTTGACATGGGATGACCTTTCCCAGGATCCCCAACTGTCCTTTCTGGAAAACAGGCCACTGCAGCCTCTGAGCATGTACAGAGTTTATTTGCACCCTCTGCTCCCACCCCGCCTTCTCCGGCCCCTGTTTGGTCGTAGCCAGACTTTGTCCGGAGCTGGGGGCCCTTTTTGGTCTCCTCGGCTGGGACGTCCAGCGGCTCTTGTGCCATGGGGGGCCTCAGGGTCTCCTCCGCTGCAGGGTTGGGGGTCCCTGTGGCCAGAGGGCCTCCTCAACCGCAGGGGATCCGGTCAAGGGGATCCAGTCCACAGGAGCCACCGAAGCAGAGCAACTGCAGGAGCCTCTCCAGCTCCTTCTCCAGGGGGCCCAGAGCTCCCCCCGCGGCTGGTCTCCCCCCTGATCAGCCCCAAAGGGAGGAGGGGTCCCTTTCCCCCCCTGCAGGAAAGGGTGGGGGGATCCCCTCCTGGAATCCGCTTCTCCCCCCCCCTTGGGATCCCTGGCTTTCCAGTGGATCCCCCCGTCCCTCCTTGGCTCCCTCGGCTCCCAATGGCCTCCCGGGATCCCCTCGGGCTGAGCTCCGTCCCTTCCCGGGATCCCTTCGGCTGCTGGGCTCCTGGCCCGGCGGTTCTCCTCCTGGGGGTGGAAGGGCCTTTTCCCAGGGGTCGCCCGAGACCCCCGGGGGGAGCCGGTAAGTCTTCGGAGCCTGCGTGCTGCTGCGTCTCCGTGGCAGGAGAAGCCGGGGAAGGAAGGACGCGGGCCTTCCCTTCGGAGCCTCCCCTTCAGCTCCCCGGGCGAAGCTCCGCCGCCGCCGCCAGGAGCCTCCCGCGCCCAAAGGAGCCGCCCGAAGGGAAGGGGGGGCGGGAGGGGAGGGGCCACCGCGGCTCCTCCCACCGAAGCCCCGCCCTCCCGCCGCCTCTCCTTGTAGCTGGCTGTGGGCAGGGGGCGGGGCGGAAGGAGGGGCCGGAGTGGGGACAGACGCGCAAGCGCAGAGGACGCTTCCCACCCAGCGACGGCGCTCGGTGGGCGGAGCTGCGGCGGCCGAGAGGGACCGTTGCTGAGGCGGAGAACCAGGCGCGGAGATGAATTAAAAGAAAGGAACGTGGCGGCGAAGGGAAGGAAGGAGCCCAATTGAGCGCTTGGGGGTCACCGCCGCAGGAGGAACCGTGTCGAACGGCATCAGGAAGGCCGAGAACCGAACTGTTCTAGCGGGTCCCTTTCTCTCCTTCGGGGGAACGACAAGGAGGCGGTGCCTGGAGAGGAGGAGGCGGGGCTTCGCAGGAAGGAGGGGCTGGGAAACGGAGCGCCTTCACTTTGGGAACCAGAGAGCTTACGGAAGGAGCGGTTCCCTTTGGAGCCGGAGAAACCGGAAGTAAGTAGAGTCTGCTGGGACGGAGGGGCAGCCTGGGAGGGTCTCCTTCGGGTCCTCGGGAGGGGAGGCCTCGGCCTGGGCCTCTCCTGCGGTGAGGGGGACGCCGCCGTGACCCGCCTCTCTTTCTCCCCTGCAGGAGGACGGAGGAGCCCGGCGGGGGAGGGAAGGAAGGAAGCGCCGCCCGAGAGGAGGAGGAGGAGAGCGGGCCCCGCGGAGCAGCCCCGGGAGACGGCGGGGAAAGGCCGGGGGGCTCCGGAGCTGCAGGAGGGATGAGCCCAGCGGGAGCCCGGGAAAGGCGGCTGCCTGGAGGGCGATGCGGGGAGGAGGAAACGGGGGGAGACGCCGAGACGGCCCTGGAGGGCGGAGGGTCCTTCGGGAGACCCCGGAATCCCCAAAGGATCCAGGAGGAAGAAGAGAGATATCAGTGCCCGGAATGTGAAAAATTCTTCAAGGGAAATAAGTATCTTCGAAAGCATCTAAAGGTCCATTCAGGAGAAAAACCTCATAAATGTCTGCAGTGTGGAAAGAGCTTCAGCCATAGGGGCAACCTTTATAAACATCAAAAGATCCACACAGGAGAAAAACCTCATAAATGTCTGGAGTGTGGAAAGAGCTTCAGTCAGAGGAGCGACCTTTATAGACATCAAAAGATCCACACAGGAGAAAAACCTCATAAATGTCTGGAGTGTGGAAAGAGCTTCAGTCGGAGGGGCAGCCTTTATACACACCAAAAGATCCACACAGGAGAAAAGCCTCATAAATGTCTGGAGTGTGGAAAGAGCTTCAGTCAGAGGAGCAACCTTTATGCACATCAAAGGATCCACAGAGGAGAAAAACCTCATGAATGTTTGGAGTGTGGAAAGAGCTTCAGTGAGAGGAGCAAACTTTATGCACATCAAAGGATCCACACAGGAGAAAAACCTCATGAATGTTTGGAGTGTGGAAAGAGCTTCAGTGAGAGGGGCAACCTTTATGCACATCAAAGGATCCACACAGGAGAAAAACCTCATAAATGTTTGGAGTGTGGAAAGAGCTTCAGTGAGAGGAGCAAACTTTATGCACATCAAAGGATCCACACAGGAGAAAAACCTCATGAATGTTTGGAGTGTGGAAAGAGCTTCAGTCGGAGGGACAGCCTTTATACACATCAAAAGATCCACACAGGAGAAAAACCTCATAAATGCCTGGAGTGTGGAAAGAGCTTCAGTCGGAGGGGCAGCCTTTATACACATCAAAAGATCCACACAGGAGAAAAACCTCATAAATGTCTGGAGTGTGGAAAGAGCTTTAGTCAGAGTAGCAGCCTTTATGCACACCAAAGGATCCACACAGGAGAAAAACCTCATAAATGTCTGGAGTGTGGAAAGAGCTTCAGTCAGAGTAGCAGCCTTTATGCACACCAAAGGATCCACACAGGAGAAAAACCTCATAAATGTCTAGAGTGTGGAAAGAGCTTCAGTCAGAGTAGCAGCCTTTATGCACACCAAAGGATCCACACAGGAGAAAAACCTCATAAATGTCTGGAGTGTGGAAAGAGCTTCAGTCAGAGGAGCAGCCTTTATGCACATCAAAGCATCCACACAGGAGAAAAACCTCATGAATGCCTGGAGTGTGGAAAGAGCTTCAGTCGGAGGGGCAGCCTTTATACACATCAAAAGATCCATTCAGGAGAAAATTCTCCGCCCGGTCCCCGCATTCAAGCAGGGGGAGGCCGAGGGTCCCTCCTGGGACTGCAGCCGTTCCCTCCCTCCGGGGTCCTCCCCTAGGCAAGGTGGGTTGGGAGGTCTGGGGGTGCAGGCAGGTGAGCGAAAGCTGAAGGGGCCACAGAGTTTTTCGCCCTTTTAATGCTCTCCTCGTTTTGCACTGAAGACCTGAGCTAATCTGATGCTGGAGCCCCGTGAGGCTTAGAGCGGTGGAGGAAGTTCCCTTCTGAGCTGACACAATAAGAACAAGCCAGCTGCAAGGGACCTTAGAGGTCTTCTAGCCCAACCCTCTGCTCAAGCAGCAGATCTCATCCTGAAGGTGCTTTTTCAGGAGGCAACTGGATTTTCTTTCCCTTCACTTCTCACCCAAGAAATGTCCTCCGTTAATAGGACAGAGCAGAAGGGAATTCTTTATTGGCCAAGTGTGATTGGACACACAAGGAATTTGTCTTTGGTGCATCGCCTCTCACAGTGTACCTGAAGTGAAATAAAAGGCATCCATCAACATACAACACTTGGTGATAGTCGTAAGTTACTAATAAGCAATCAAATCATACTAAGAAAGAAACAGAACCATCTAAATTGTCAAGATAAAAGCAAGATAGTCATAAGTGGGGAGAGACAGTTACCGAGAAGAGTAAGAAGATGATAGTAATGCAGTCTTAGGAGGAGGTGTGGGGAAAGCTAGTCTTGTGTGTAGTTGTCTTGGTGTGCAGTGCCCTATACACCCTAGAGAAAATAAGCAAGGTAGTCAGCCAGCCCCTCCCCACTTTAGCTGCCTTACCAGCCCCTCCCTCTCCACATCCACCTGCTCCTCCTTTCCAAAAACTGCAGCAGTGGGGGGAAATCCCCTCCAATACTGCCCCCTTCCTAGTTGCAGTTTTCAACCTTTTTGAGCCCTTGGAAACCGTGTGTGTTTGTGTGTGTGTGTGTTTTTCCTCCTACACCCTCTCCCTCTTTGGAAGGGACTCCTGTTGCGGCTGCTGCCTGTGCCACTGTGCCCTGCGACATAGCCCTCCACCCCTGGGTTGGCTCTTCATTGAGCCATTGGGAGCTTTGGATTTTCATACAGTGTTTTGCCCATCTTCTTCCCCGTTTTATTGTCCTCTCTTGTAAGCCACCCAGAGTCATTGGCAGTTTGGCTCCCCTTTGCTTCTCTCAAACTCTCCCCAATTCAGGCAATCAAGTTCTTTTCGGCTCCACACCAAACTTAGTGCCTGAGTTTGGAGAGTAAGATATGAAAATCCTGCGTGGCTTCATGATGCTGAATCCCCAAGGACATGACCCTCTTTTGCCCATCTTCCAAATGTTGAGGGCTCCAGCAGCTGAAGACCCAGAAAGAATCCAACTTGGAGAATATCAGCGCTGAATGATTTCCTGTTTCTTTTTTCCCCCAACAATGAGATATTGATTTCTATGAGGAAATTCAGTAGCAGGAGATTCTCCTCCTTAGCTCCTCTTTAACTGGAGACGGTCTCCTTTTGGGCATGAATTCCAAATTCAGATATCCAGGAAGAAAATGTATCCACATAGTTGCTGTTTAAAGACACGCTTGTCTTCTCCCCAATTGGGGACTGAGCCTGGTGTGGAAGCCAATGACGGACCCAGGCAGGAGGGGCAGGTTTTCTGATTGCTTCTTATTGGAGGACTCCAAGGTAAAATGTTCCTGGTCAAAAGGCCAAGAACAAACGATTAAGAAAGCTTTATACATTTTCACTAAAGGAGAAGGCGGGACAAGGTGAAATAATAAGAAATATCCTCTAAAAAACACTTTAGCAATAATTCCACCATTTGTTCTATTGGTCTCTAGCTGTGCCATTCCTAAGCCTTGGCTAACGAAGGCCCCAGGAGTTCTCTAACAGGCCTTTCATTTGCTGCCGGCCATCTCTATTCCTAACTTTTAGCTGAGCTCTGCAAGTTGTCTAATTCTTGTTACTTTTATCAACTTTCTAGCTACCCATAATTGCTGCAAGCTTTACACATGCATATTTCCTGTTGATAAGCATTCTTTGTTCTTGTGAGACAGACAGAGCCCCACACCCCAATTCTAGTCTTCCCGCTTTACTTTCAAGTGTGTGCTATGACCTTGCTTTAGCCCCCAGCCCATCATCCCCCCCCCTTTGAATCTGAAAATGATCTCATTTTCCAAGGTTCACCCAACAGCAATATCCCTGTACTGGGAGACCTCCTGGTTTACTGACAGGTGGGGAGGCAAAGCAGAAGGCATTGTAATGCACAACAGGTGATTAAGAGAACAATGACTTTGCCTGCCAGGATCAATATTAGGTCCTTGACCAGTGAAATCAGGCAACCCTCCTGTCAGTCAATGCCACTTCTCTTTCCATTCCTCCATGGGGGAGGGGGGGTTGCAGCTCTCTTTGTGATGTGTGTTGGTCCGCTGTGGAATTCCAGGATTTCTGCAGAATCTGCACACAGCATTGTTGTCCAAGTAGTGCACACCCATCTCCTTAGGATGCCAATATCATATCTAGAGCCATTCTATTCTGAACTGTCATTGTCCAAATGGCTTCTTGTTCTTTGCCTGCAGCAATAAAAAAACTCCCCAGTCTCCTTGGCTATGATTTCCTCCACAGCTTGTATGTGATACAAAGCATTATTGAGGGACCAGAGCCCACGGAGCACAGAAAGGGGTTCAGGTACTTTCTGAGTTGTTCAAGATTCCTGTGGTTTCCAGTCTTCCTTTCAGGTAAAGTGGGCATAACATAGGTACCCACCTATATGGGAAGAGCACAGATACATCACAAAATCATGTGGTCTCATCCCAAAGGTTGTTAAGTTTATTTGTCTTAATATCTTAGCCTTCATACACACATGCGCACCAATCAGCTAGTGGTAATAATTGGGTAACTCCTAGTGTGGGTAGCCACAAACACCTTTTGGGGAAATGTTCTAATTGAGAAAACACCTACGGGAGATGGCAGTTCTCCTCTCACACAACTATGGTTCCAGAGGCTTTTGGTTCCAGAACAATAACTTGAGTCCCAGTTCTGCTACTGAGAAAGTCACAGGCTGCGCAGTCCAGGGATCAGGATGGGCAGATCGTGGGTATTTCTTCACTCTGGAAGTGATCAATCCAAGATGCCAGGCCTTCCACTTTTAGGGCTGTATGGGTGGTCTGAAGCCCCTGAAAGGGTCCCTTCCACTGCTGATCCAAGGAGGTTGTTGGTCCCCGCGTCTTTACAAGTGTCCAGTCTGCAGGCTGAAACGGATGCCCTGGGTGATCTAGTCCTGCAGATAACGGGAAAGGAAATTCATCACCCCAGCGAGGTGTCTTACGCTTTTGGTACAAGGCCAGTGTTAGGTAAGCTCCCCGTCAGGAGAGCAAGTACGTTCAGAGAAGTGTTGTGAGAGTTGTGTTGGAGAACACACAAACCAGCATACAGAAACACTGCAGTTTAAATAGGCTTTTACTTTAGTGGAAATATTGGTATCAGAGTCCATCAAACAGTCCAAGTCACCCCCGGATAAGTCAGTCAGTCATCAAGACTGAAAGAGCCGAGGTGGCACAGTGGTTAAATGCAGCACTGCAGGCTACTTCAGCTGACTGCAGTTCTGCAGTTTGGGTGTTCAAATCTCACCGGCTCAGGGTTGACTCAGCCTTCCGTCCTTCCAAGGTGGGTAAAATGAGGACCCGGATTGTTGTTGGGGGCAATATGCTGACTCTGTAAACCGCTTAGAGAGGGCTGAAAGCCCTATGAAACGGTATATAAGTCTAACTGCTATTGCTATTGCTATCAACGTCTTTCAGTTAAGAGATAATCCAAATAACATAGTCCAGTATCATATAATCAGTTCAGAACTCAAAGTTTGCTAACAGCTGCAGAACTTACAATAGCTCACTCAGTTCAGATCAGCCCAGCATCTAAGGAAGAGAGGGCGAGCTAAGAGTGGGCTCCCTCTTATGGCCGATTGAGGAAAAACAGCAACCAATCACATTTTACAGTATGCTTTAAAGAAACAGGTACAACATTGTTACATGATTTATATATTGCCAACCCAACCATTAGATTATATTCCAAAGAGTCAGTTTGCCCACCAGTGGGATGGGCCTCTCCTCTGCCTTTAGGGAGGGATGTGGTCATCCCAAAAGGGCCTCAAAGAGGCTCGAGCCTATTCGCTTTGGAGGTGCAATGAGAGTGGCAAAGGTTGAGGTGAGCACAGGTGAGCTTCCTGGCGGAGCTTAGCTATCTGTTCTTTTTGTAAATCATTCCAATTTTCCCATAGGAGGACTTGTCAGGTGGTAGGCTGAGGAAAGCTTCCCAGTGATGTTTAACTGTTCGCACAAACTTAGCTGTGCAATATGGGTCCCAATCCAATGATGTACTATTTGGCAGCCCAAACCTAGGAATAATTTCTTCCAGTAGGACATTTACTACTTCATGATCTTTATTAGCCCTGCAAGCAAAAGCCTCAGGCCATCCTGTGAAGGGAGATTCTAGTCCCAAAACTTACTTAAAACCTCCCTTTCTAGGGAATTCAGTCAAATCTGTTTCTCAAATTATCGCTGTGTAGTTGCCGTTAAGTTGGACTCATAGGGGTGGGTGCCTGGCTCCTTTTGGATTATTTCTGGCACAAATCAGACAAGCTGCTACAGCTCGGAGATAGCGGAATAGAGATCCTTGCCTACCACACAGCATGTCCTAAAGTTTACCAGTGCTTTTCACCCCCAATGTGTGCCAGCATATATTTGTTGTAAAGGAATCCTTAGAGGTGCATCTGGTAGAATAACTTTGCTCTCTACCCGCCACCCATCGTTCCCCTCCTTGCCTCCGATAAACCTGGCCCATGCCCTGTGCCCGGGTGTATAAGAGGCCGGGGAAGTGGGTATGGAAGGAGACATGGGAATTCGGGTAGCTCTTCCATCTGAGTGTCGTAGGGCAGCTTCCTTAGCAGCCCTATCTGCAGCCCGGTTCCCTTTCGCGTAAAGGGTGTCTTCCTTGCCCCTTGACATGTATGACTGCTGCTTCTTTTGGCTGCCAGACTGCTTCCAACAATTCTAAAATTTGTGGACCATACTTAATAGTTGACCCCTTTGCAATTAACAATCCACTTTCCTTCCATAAAGCTCCATGGGTGTGCAAGGTTCCAAAGGCACATTTGCTATCTGTGTAAATATTTACTCTTAGTCCTACAGCCAGCTGTAAGGCTCTAGTTAAAGCTACCAGCTCAGCCAGCTGAGCAGAAGTCTTTACTGGTAGTGATTCGGCTTCCATAACTTCCCACAGTGGGACCACTGCGTATCCTGCCTTTCCCATCATAAAGCTACTACCACCTGTAAACCATTCACAGTCAGCATTTGGGAGAGGCTGAGCACTAAGATTGGGTCTACTGGCATATACAGACTCCACCAGCTGTACGCAATCCTGATGCAATTCAGTATCCACCTGGGGCAAGAGTGTAGCTGGATTGAGGGTATCGCACACCTCTAATTGAATGACTGGGGAGTCAAGCAGGATAGTCCGATACTTGGCTTGGTGGCCCCCAGTCATCCAAAAGGCCCCCTTCACTTCCATAATCTCCTGAACCCCGTGTGGGACTTTGACTATTAGATGTTCTCCCGGTGTTCATCCAGGCCCTCCCAATGCCCCCCCCCCATATCTATTTGCTTACTATAATATGCCCCAGGCCTTTGCCATGAGCCTAGTTTCCGGGTGAGAACTCCTGCAGCAATGCCTTCCCACTCATGTGCGAAGAGGGTGAGAGCTCTAGTGGGGTCGGGAAGCCCCAGTGCTCTCACAAGCTCACTCTTTATTTGTGTGAATGCGTGTTGGCGTTCTCCAGTCCATTCAAATATTTTCCCATCCCCTTTGACAGCCTCATAAAGGGGCTTGACAATAAATCAAAAATTAAGAATCCAAACTCTACCAAAACCAGCCTTCCCCAAGAATCCCAATTGTTTTCTATTAACAGAGGGCTTTCATAGATTGCTTCCCTCTTTAGGCCAAAGGTCTTTGCTGTCCTGTAGAGACGCCAATCTCTAAGTTTTCACCTCCTGCTGTGCAATTTGGGCTTTTGTTGTTTCAGGCACATTATATAGGCCTTTCCTGAAGCCCCCCCAAAAGGTATCTCATCCTCGGTAGTCCGAGGAACAATACACCTCTTAAGAACAGATCTTCTGGCTCCTGTATCTGTTAACATCTCATGTTTAGATCCCCCAATTGGGACTTCCGCAGAGGTGGGTTGGGGGAGCCACAGCTCCCTGCCCCTGGCCTCTTCCCCCTTCTTTTTCTGCTCGCATGGCTATAGCCACCAGGCACCCACTCTTCCAATATCCTTCTTTTCCGCATGTAGCACACTGGTAAGGTCCCACCTTTTCTCTTCCATGCTTTCGGGTTCCCTAAACTCCCACTCCTCTCCTTTGTCCCCCTTCCTCCCACCTTTTCCTGCCTAAGGGCATCTGCTAGGAAGACAGCATTTCTGCCAGCCTTCTGGATTTCTTTCTCATTTCTTCCTACCCTCCAGGAGGCTATCTCAGCCAAGTCTGAAATGCCTTTCCACGGACCTCCTCCTACTTTCTGTAACTTTTCTTCTAATGTCCTCTGCTGACTTCCCTATAAAAATCATTTTCATTGTTTCCTGATTATCTGAAGCTTCAGGATCTAAATCAGGGTATTAGCTAAAATCCTGGTATATCCTTTCAAGAAAAGTCCTCAGGACTCCCGTCTTTCTTTTGCCTTATTTCATACACTTTTACCAGAGTCTTAATTTAGGGAACTCCATTTTTGGATTCCATATAAGATTGAGAATTCAATAGCCTCGTGTTGTCCCCATCATCACCCAGATCCCATTCTGGCTCCGTGAAGGGGGGGGGGCATTCCCACCGGCTGTCATTCTCATTCTTCTCCGTTTTTTTAACTGCCGTTCCACTGCCTTTCTCCCCCCCCCCCCAGCAGTCTGTTTCTCTGGTGTTAAAAGGACATCCGTCAATGTCTGAATGTCTGCCCAAGTGGGGCTATGCCTCCTTCTAGTAGATAAGCACAGAGAGTGCATTTTCTCTGGGTCTTCCCTATAACTGGGATTTTGTTGCTTCCAATTATAAAGGTCGGAAGTAGAAAATGGGGTGAAAACGAGCCCTCGACCACATCTATTTCCTCCTCCTGCCACTATATTTTCTCCGAGTGAGCCTGCAGCATCTCTGGTTTTAGTTTTGAATGAGATTGGATTCCACAAGAGTCACTCGCGGATTACGTTGTTCCTCAGCCTTCCCCCTTCCCTGGGGTCTCTATGTCTGGAGTATCCATTAGTAAGTAGGGGATGGCAGACCAGTCTCCGAGTCCTCCAGTTTAACCAGAGGAGCACTGTGTTTCTTTGTAAGAAAGGGAATCAAAACATTTAACCCCTTTCACAGTCGGGGATAGGGACTCTACACACACAAGCGTTGACACATCGGCATACTTACAGATTTATCCTCCATTCAAACTGCTTGCATAAAAATCCACCTACAAATATTTCCTTTCATACTTTCTCCAGGGAAACCAATCATTATCATTATTTTAGGGAGCTTTCACAAGCCAACGAGCTCCATTTTTTCCAAATCCCTTTTTAAAAGTAAAATAAGAAATAATAATAAGATCTTTTTCTTTATTGTTATTAGAGGGTCTTACTCCTCTTCCCTTGGACACAACACAGAAACACAGAAACACCACCTCCACACTCCTCTAACAGAAATGGACTATTAACAAGTTTCACCAATAATCTCAAATCTTTTGTTCCTGCAATATTGCTTTTAGTTGCTCCAGAAGTCCCATATTATGAGCTCCCTGAAATGGCCAAAAATCACCTGGATTTTCCAAGGGACGTTGAGGTCAGACAGACATTCAGTGATGAGAAAAAGGCTGCCTTTGATCCCTATATCTAATCCTCCTCATATCTCAGATTGAGGCAAAATCCAACCCACTGGCAAATCTTTGGGCAGCTTCCCTGTTGGCGGATCTCTGCATCGCCCCTTGATTTTCAGAGCACTCAATCACTGTCAAAAGAGCTCTGAGGGCGGCTGGCAGTGCAGAAACACCCAGTTTTCCTGCTTTCCTTTCAAGTGTGTGCTATGCCTTTTCTTCAGCCGCCAGCCCATCACCCTCTTTTCATGTGGGGCCTGGCAGTTTCCTCCTGCAACTTTCTCCTGTCTGGATGATGCAACCCCCAGCTAATCCCCCAGGGTCAGAGGCTTTTATTTTTGAATCTCTCATTCCCTGCAGTTGGACTGGAAGACCTCCAAAGTCCCTTCTTCCTCCTCCGTTATTCTGTGTGAAGGTGGGCATCCATGGGTCCTGGCTGTGTGTTGTGACGGCCTCCAATGAAGAGTGGTAAAGGAAGAACCAGGGGTGCGTTGGGGGGGAATTGTCCACCCCCCTGAATGAATCCAATCCAGGAGAAAGGGACGGAGAACGAGTGGATTACAAGAGAGTAAGAGAAAAGGTAATGGTGACATCTGGAGAGCTAAGAATGAGAGGCTGCCTGATGGGTGGAATCAGAAGCAGTTCTGACCTTTTCAAACAATTCGGTTCATTTATTTTAATCCCACCTTTATTATTTTACAAGTAACTGAAGGCAGCAAGCACTCCTTCCTATTTTATTTTCCTCAGAAAAACAACCCTGTGAGGTGGACCGGCCTGCGAGAAAGGGCCCAGCTGGCTTTCATGCCATAAGTGGGATTAGAACTCACCTCTCCTGGTGATCAGCCCAATGTCACCCAGCCGGCTTTCACGGCCAAGGCAGGACTAGAACTCACCTGGTGCCATCGCCACTGCACCTTGTTCTTATGGCAAGGAATGAGGATCGGCCTGCTTGGTTCTGGTAATAAGAGAAGGTGGAGAGAAGACTATTTCGTGATAGACCCACAAAGGGATCGTGGGGGAAACCAGGCATGGAAGGAAAGGAGAGAAATCTGAATCACTGCAGGGAGAAAAAGCAGGAGTTTGAAATTAAAATGTATTATAATACATTGACAGTTGGAACAATTAATCAGTGGAACAGAAGTTGTGAATGCCCCAACACTGGAAGTCTTTAAGAAGATGTTGGACAGCCATTTGTCTGAAAAGGTATAGGGTTTCCTGCAATGTTCCCTCTAATTTTTTTTCAGTGTGAGCGGAAAAGTATAGTGTTTGAGCAGCACATTTTCATACCTGAGCACCTGGATTTTTTTCATAGATGTCACCCAAGACAACGAAATTAGTGTTATTTGAAACTCAATTCTACCATGTAAATATCCATTAAGTAAAGAAATCTCCCTATACAGGTAGTCCTCAATCTACGACCATAATTGAGCCCAAAGTTTCTATTGCTAAATGAGACATTTGTTAAGTGAGTATTGCCCCATTTTACAACCTTTCTTGCTACAGTTAAGTGAATCACTGCGGTTAAATCAGTAACCTGGTTGTTAAGTCAGTCTGACTTTCCTACTGACTTTCCTTGGCAGATGGTTGCAAAAGGTGACCCCAGGACACTGCAACCGTCATAAATATGAGGCAGTTGCCAAAGATCCAAATTTTGATCCTATGACCATGGGGATGCTGCAATGATCATGTGTGAAGAACAGCTGTAATTCACTTTTTTCAGTGCTGATGTAGCTTTAGTCATTAAGTGAACTGTTGTAAGTTGAGGACTATACTTTCCCCCTTACTATCCAATAGTCTGCAGTGATTTAGCAAGTTATGAATAAATTACCAACTGATGTAGATTAGCAATTGGAGCACTTAAAGAAGCAAACAAAGAGGGGAGAGGAAGGAAGGGAGGAAGGAAAGAAGGGAGAGGGAGAGAGAAACAGAGACAGAGGGAGAGACGAAAAAGGAAAGAGGAGAAAGAGAAAAAGAAAGGGGAGAGGAGGGTGGGAGGATAAGAAAAAGAGGCAGAAAAAAGAAAGAGAGAGAAAGAGGAAAGGAAGAAAGAAGGAAGGAAGGAAGGAAAGAAAAAAGGAAGAAAAAAGGAAGAAAGAAGGAAGAAAGAAAAGAGGAGAGTAGAGTAGAGAAGGAATAGAGGCCAAAAAAGCAAACAAGGAAAAGTAGGGAAAAAACTTTCACTGGAAAACACTATTTTTCCATCAGTGCAAAACTTTCCTAAACAAGGTTAATTTTCTGGATTTTGACTTTCCGGTCCAGGTGGACCAAGAAGCCTTTATTTTCTTTTTCTAAAATCAAATAAAATCTGCAGAGCACCAGCACGCCATATGAAAAAGAATTTGTATTTGCAAGTAGGTTGATCACCAATCCATGACAAATAAGCTGAAATGCAATATTTAAAACATTCTTACTAAATAGCAGTCTGCCTTCGCTGGATGGCTTGGATCTCTCGCTGACTCTCCATGAAAGCACCGAGATAGAAACAGCCCTCCTGTGCGACATTGACTGTAGGGAGATGGGGGAGGGGTGCCTCGCCCTCTCCTGGGGAGCCCTGTCTGGGGAAGAACCCCCCTCCTCTGCCCCCGACCGACTTCCTTTTCTGGGCTTTTTGCAAATGAGCCGGACGCAGCCGAATCTCTCTCTGTGTGTATGTGTGTGTGTGTGTGTGTGTGTGAGCGTGGGTTGCCCAATCCAGTTCCTCCCTCCGTAGTTTTGAACCTGGGAGGAACTGGTTTGGGCAACCCGAGAGCTCCGCCTGACGCCCGAAGTGCTTTGCACGAAAAAACGTGGCTTGAGGCGCAAGGACGGGCCTGGCTGTGGGGCGCAGGCCCCTAAAATCCTCTCTTTGGTTCCCTCCTCCTCCCCCTCCTTCCACAGCCTGCGTGACGCTGCCGCCCTAGGCTGAGAGCTGCTGCTGCTGCACAGCTGAGGGAGGGAGAGCGAAAGCAGAGGCGGGGCGCCAAGCTTTGGTTAAGGCAGGCAAGGGAAACCGAGAGCCGAAAGGAAGTCTTGCTGGGAAGACGTGGCAGCAGGGCTTTAAAGGGCTCCCCCCTCCCCAGCCAGCCAGCCCACCCAGCCCATTCTTCCCCCGCCACAACTGTATCCAACAGGCCAAGTTGCTGGGAGGAGAAAGTTTGGGCTGCAGGACATGAGATTCCTCTGGGGAGGTCCTTTGCGGGAGGCCAGTTCTAGCCGCCTGCAAAGGACTTCCCCACGTTTGCTATGAAAGAAATCTCTGCGCGGGAGTTAGAAACTTCTGCGCGGGGATTTCTTTCCATGTGCGCGGCCGCGCACGCGCGCACCTTAGAGGGAACAGTGGTTTCCTGCCTAGGCAGGGGGTTGGACTAGAAGACCTCCAAGGTCCCTTCCAACTCTGCTCTTGTATTGTATTGTATAAATTAATTATTTTAGTTGTTACTGGAGTTTGCATCCCAGCCAGTTCTCCCAACAGAGAACGGGTGGAAAGTGGCCCTTGGGAAGAAAAGGTGGGGGGCTTGGAAACTGTTTGGGAGAGAAAGAAAAGAACAAGGTTGCAAAATGGATGAAAAACAAAATGTGGAACAGAGAATGAAGTGATAGACAGCATGGATAATAACAATGGCATATAATGGAATGAATAAGGCAAAAAAGGGAAATGGACAATATATATCTTGTAGAAAGAGGGGAAAAAGCTGCAGAGAATGGAGTGAAAAATGCAGGACATTGGAAAAATGCAAAGAAACAAAAAACCGGAGGGTGATTTTCCAAATTCAGTGGCTCCTCACCTCTTCCTTCATCCCCAGCTCCACCTTCGGCACGAGAGTCTTAATTAAAAGCCAAACTAACGGCTGGGGAAACGCTCTGATGCGGGAGAGAAACAGGTGCCCCTTTAAATTCCCCCCCTTTCTAAAGCTCCAGATATCTTCGCAAAACAAAAAATCCCGCCTGCATTTAAGGTGCATCTCATGGCTGGGAAAACCCTTCAGAACAGCAGCAGCAGCAGCAGCAAAATAAATTTCTCTCTGCCTCCAGAGCAGCTGCTGAAACGCAACCAGCCGAATTCCTTTCATCCTTCATTGCAACTATTTAAAAAAGCAGAGACGGAAGCCGTACCTGGCAGCCGGCAGGGATGCAGATCCGGGCTGGTGGGGGGTGGGGGCACGAGACAGCGGGGGTGGCAACCGTCTCCCCGGGGCGAGAGGGAAGCCAGCCAGCTCTCGCCAGCCCTGCAAAGGAAACTCCCTCCGTTGTCCGAGGAGCCCATCCCTGTCCCCACCGCCTGCTAGTTACGCCGAGGGAACATCCCGGGGTTGCCATGGCGACGCCTCCAGCAGTGGTCCAGCTTCTGCCTCCCAGATCATCCAGGGCATCCCTCGGGCGGCTGGGCATCACCTGGCTCCTCTCCAGATGTGGCGCCCAGCAGAAGGACAGAGAAGGGCTCTCCTCCTCCTCCTCCTCCTCCTCCTCCTCCTCCTCCTCCTCCGTATGAGGGGCTCGTCCCTGGGAAGACACGGCAGGCGCCTCATTAATTCTTCACCCGCCTCACGCCACATGGGCTGGCTGCCAGATGTTCTTCCAGGCAGCGTCTCCCGGAGGAAACTCCAGCCCCCACCGTGCTGGGATGGGCATGATGGAAGGACCTCCTTCCCTGCTCCCTGGGAACAGGTGAGGGGGGGCGGGTGGATTTTCTGTGTTTGATATGGGAGGAAATGTGCCCACTTTGGGTCCCAAAATCAAATGAAGACCAATCAAGGAGAAGATTTGCAGCTCAGGGCAGAAAGGAGGGGACCCCACCCCAAAACAGACCGTTTGCATCTGGAGGAGAGATCCTGGGACCCCCAAATCCTGTGTGCACAACCATCCTTCCAATTATCCATTTCGCCTCTTGGGAATAAACTTTGTGGGCTTTTTAAAAATCAGTAATGTCCAAATAGGGATAAAAGGAGCGTAGCTGAAATCAGGGACCGACCAGCCATCCAGCTACACTACAGAACCAAACAGGCCACGATCCGGCCAGGTTTCTTCTCTCAATCCCGGATAAAAGCATGTTAGTTTCCTGGCTAAGCAGACCAACGTTCCTTGAATTCCAGGCCCCTCGAGGACGCCACCACCAATGTTCCCTCTAATTTTTTTTCAGTGTGAGCGGAAAAGTATAGTGTTTGAGCTGCACAGTTTCATGCCTGAGCACCTAAGAGAGCAACAGTTTGAACTGCTGTCACGTCTGCTGGACATTTGCGCAACATTCCAAGCGTCAAGCGCCGATTGCGAGCGAGGTTTCAGCCTGAGGAATGCCAGGCATGAAAAGTGCCACTCAAACACTATACTTTTCCGCTCACACTGAAAAAAATGGCTCTCTGCTCAGCTTTTAGATTGTTAGACTGGCTAGAGAGAGACATGGCACCAACAGCCGGTTTCCTGGCATTTTGCAGGCAACCTGTCCTCTCACATTCCTTTGGAATGCAACCCATCACATTTGAATTAGATTTTGCCAATTATCCTATTAAAAGATAACGCTATTATTCTAAAATATGACTAACTCAATATTAAAAACTGTAAATATGTAATGCTGATAAATAATAGCAGTAATTGTTATTTAGTATGATTAAAATCAGTATTGATATATCAATATAATATCTACCAAAATTGACAATAAACACTAAAATAACAATACAAATATATAATGTGGAATATAAATGTAATAAATATAATATATAAATGCAACATAAATGTAATAAAATAATTTATCATGAAACTCTCCCCCTTTAAAGTAGTAAGATCAATTAAATAGTCTAGCAAGTTTGGACAATATGCTATATGTTATGTTACTTAAGAATATATATACCTCAGAATCAGATACAACATCCACATCATTTCCAACTGAGTCAATAAAATCATATGCCATGCCAAAACTATTTTAAATAAAGATATGAAATTAATCAAGTATTGCATTTATTTTTCAAAATGAATGTACAATTTTTTTATTATTTAAGATTTGTACCCTATCTTTTCTAACTAACGTTAACTTTAAAAAGTTACATCAGACTACAATACAAGTAATTAATTGAAGACTAAAATAAGTGTTTTGGCATATTGAGCTTTTTATATTTCTTTCTTATATTGCTTCCTTAGTTGAGAACTTGCTCCTCAGCTTACTTACGCATTAACTGTTTGTTGCTTTTATGGTTTATTCATTCACTGCTCCATCTTCAGTTTTTTTCACAGGGGGCAGGGCTTCCTTCCTTCCTTCCTTCCTTCCTTCCTTCCTTCCTTCCTTCCTTCCTTCCTTCCTTTCTTCCTTCCCTCCACTCCTTTGGCCACCAATTTTGATCCAATTCGCAATTCGTATACTTTTTCTACCACCATCTCATCAAGCGGAATCACACACACACACACAAACACACACACACACACAAACACACACACACACACACACACACACACATTCTTTGGGGGGGTGTTGAATTACTCCGCCTCATAGCAAAGACGCGGTGCAAAGTCGGCGCAGCATGTGTTCGGCCCCCGCTTACGCCGAACCAGGGGGTTGCATTGGAAAGCCGCATGTCTTCTTTCTTCTTCTCCTTCTTTGCCGGTGAAGCCGGCAAAGCTCCCACTGGCGCCCCCGCCCTCGCCCTCCGCTCGGAGCACCTCAGCTGGGCTCTGGGTTACCCCTGCCGCCGCCTCCACCTCTGCCGCTTTCCTACTGGCTCATGGCTCCTCAAAAGCACGGCAGAGGAGGAAGGGGGAGGGATAACGCGGGGGCCAGCTCAGGTGCTCCGCGTGGAGGGAGAGGCACCACTGCCATGGGCAGCTCATCAAAACAAGTCTGGGGAGGTCTTTTGCGGGCGGCCAGTTCTAGCCGCCTGCAAAGGACTTCCCCACGTTTGCTTTGGTAGAAATCTCTGCCTGGCAGTTAGAAACTGCTGCGCGGGGGTTTCTTTCCATGTGCGCGGCCGCGCAGTTGCACACCTTAGGGGAACAGTGCACATGCTTCAATGTTGGTGGAGAAGAGAAAGAAGGACTGAGATGCTGAGTCCCTGGTTTTATGCCCTCCCTACGGCTACATCTTCAAGATTTGCAACGTGCCCTAGTGGCGGACAGGTGAACTGCGGCTACATCTCCAAGTCTTGCAACGCACCCTAGTGGCCAACAAGTACGCTGCGCCTGCATCTCCAAGTCTTGCAACGCACTCTAGTGGCTGACAAGTGTACTATGCCTACATCGCCAAGTTAAGCAATGCACCCTAGTGGCTGACAAGTGAACTGCGGCTACATCTTCAAGTCTTGCAATGCATCCTAGTGGCCAACAAGTGTACTGCGCCTACATCGCCAAGTTAAGCAACACACCCTAGTGGCCGACAAGTGAACTGCAGCTGCATCTTCAAGTCCTGCTATGCACCCTAATGGCCAACAAGTATGCCGCGCATGCATCTTTAAGTCTTGCAATGCTCCCCAGTGGCCGACAAGTGAACTGCAGCTACATCTAGAAGTCTTGCAACGCACCCTAATGGCCAACAAGTACACTGTGTCTGCATCTCCAAGTCTTGAAATGCACCCTAGTGGCCAACAGGTGAACTGCAGCTACATCTTCAAGTCTTGCAATGCACCTGCCACAGCCCCTTCACTTAATAACCAAGAAAGAAACCACTCAACTCCATGTTTCAGAATTAAGTGTACTTTTACTGATTATAAACGATGAGAAGTGAAGCAAAGCTGGATCTGAGTAAAAGAGCACAAAAGCAATAGATATCAATACATGATTCAGTCCCCTCCCCTTGATACCCCAGTCCACAGCCCAATTATATATCACCCCAACTGTCAGGTGGGAGACATCTTCAAACATCATCATCAGGTTGGAATGCTGGACAGTTGGCCTTGGCGGGAAACTCCCCTCCTTCCACATGCGCAAACGATGGTGAAAACAACTCCCAATTAACAGTCCTACTGCACAGATCATTTCCCCCCATCCAAATACCATGCCCTCCCTCCCCGTTTCAATGGCGTCTGAAAAGCAAGCAGCAAAACAGAGGCTGACAGCACCCTAGTGGCCAAAAAGTACGCTGTGCCTGCATCTTCAAGTCTTGCAACGCACCCTAGTGGCCAAAAAGGGAACTGAACTCAAAGAATTGATAACACATTCTAGAAATTTTCTGAGTTAATCCTAGTTATAGAATCTTCCTTACCATGGCAGAAGGGTCAGATATGCCGAAACCCATGCCTGAACCCAGCATAGACTCAGAATTGGTCATCCAAAACTCAGAATTGGATGTCCAACTATCAGAAAAGGCGGAAACACGTCAAATAACCTATGACCTAAGACAGCATAGAAAGCCTACGCAGATTATGCAGTTATACCTCTTGGAGGAATGGGACGGGGTTTATTGAAAGCAGGAAAGTGGCTGGAAGCAGTTGCAGCATCTCTGCGACAAACTCAAAGACGATCTACCCCCCAAACGCCTCCGTTCATTGAGTAAAGATATGGACGAAATCTACAAGCTATGGTGATCTTATGGAGACCGCCTCAATGACATCCAGTTACAACTAAATGATGATGAAGAACTCCAGAGGGAAAAGCTGCACATTCAGTTGTTAAACAAAGAACGTAAAAAGGAGTTTCGACACAGCAAAGACCTTATACAAACCAATCTGAAGAGGGAGACAGCCCTGGATGAGAAGGCTGAGTCTGAAGCATCTCAACAGTCATATGTAGCTCCCTCTCATGCTTCCAAGAAAGCATCCTCATCCAATCCCAAGGACACATCAGAAACAAATGCCAGATCCGAAGTGTCTCGTCGTTCGCGAGCACCATCTCAGTGGTCACATGCAGCCCCCTCACGCTTCTAAGAGGACATCCTCATCTGGTCCCATAGTTACACAGGGAGAGAAGGCCGCATCTGTCACACGACATCTCAACACTCACACGCAGCTTCCTCCCACATCTCCAGAAAGGCCTCATCTTTCCAATCAAAGGCAACTCGATCTCGAACAGGTAGCAGCATCTCGGGCGCCGGGGGAGGAGCTGTCGCCGACGGGAGCTCAACGGAGCTCCTCTCAGAGTTCTGGTTTGTATATCTTATAAGATCTATAGATATCTCCCCTTTCTGGCAGAAAGGGGCAGGGAGAAGTTCAGTCGTTAGGATCTCTTTGTAATTCACAGCTTTCCCCCCCCGCTGTGAACGGAGAAGAGGTTCAACAATAGCTGAGCTTTTACTCCAGCCAGTTCTTCTCAGCTGCTTTTTTTTGCAGCCCTAGGCAGGTTGCCCCCCCCTCAGGACAAAGCTAAGCTATTTAAAATCAATCCGAGGGATATAATTATATATTTCACCACAAGGGAATCCAGAAATGCGATAATACAGAAGCTTTACAATAAGAGGCTGAGAATTGATGGACAGGACTTGATTGTTTTTAAAGAAATACCATCTCAAATATTAAGAGCAAGGAGAGACTATACTTTCTTAACTGAAGAACTCAGAAATTCTCAGATACAGTATAAATGGGAAGTCCCATCTGGTATTACTGTCACATTTGAGAATCAAAAACATCGTCTTAATTCTGTTTGTGAAGCCCGAGATTTTTATTACAAGATCCTGAAGGCGGGACTTCCTGATTCATCCGGACTTGGAGAGAGACAAGGAGAAGGAGAAGACAAGCAGCGGGACACGTGGCTACAAGGCGGAGGGCATTGCTTTCCTCTTCTGGAAGGGCAGAAGAGTAAAGAATAAAGATCCAGCGATGCTTTTAAAATACTTTTTAAATTTTTAGTTTGAATAAAATTTCATGATTCCTGTCTGGTATAAAATGGCAAAGCTGTATATCGATGATGAGATATTGAGACTGAAAGAAGCGGTGCTGATTTTGGACATATATTGTATGGGACCTATATAAGATTCGTTTGAACTCTAATTTAAATTGCGCATGAATTATCTTTCCAGGCGAGGAGAGCGGAGATCGTGATTTTCTTGAGTTGTGGTTTGGGATGAACGGAGTTGGGAGGTGCGGGGTAGATGGAAGGGTAGTGAAAGTTCAATTAGATTACTCTGAGCCAGAATGTAGGCTGATTTTTGTATGAATTGCTATTTGAATATAAGGTTAAGAAAGATTAGTTGGAGAGTCTCCAGGAAGGTGGAGTAAATATGAGAGGAGTAATGGATGAGGATAAAATATATATGTGGACACGGGTAAAGGCAGGGTGGAAGGTATAAAATTTATATGTTGATGTGGGTAAGGGCAGGATGGGAGGTGTTGGAAATGAAAAATGAAAGAAGTACTTGAGTCTAATGGCTTTATAGAAAGGTTTGGATATTTGGATAAAAAAGAGATAAATTAAAGGTTTGGATATATAGATAAAGTAATAAGGCCCTTAGTTGGAGAATTCCATTTGATTAACTTACTTGGTTCCAATATAGTTTGAAACCCTGCAAGTAATAAAATAACTGAAATTAGGAATTGGTATAGTTTCATAGGTGCTCTTCGTACCCCGGGCGAACACGTCACACGTTGCCTCCTTACATTTTTCACGACTGCCCTGTGGCCTTTCTCTTTTACATCCCTGCCTTACACCACTTTTCACACATGACAGTCCTGACTCTCCTTCCAGGGATCAACTTCCCACAACTTCCAAGGAAACTTCTCTCGGTCAATTCTTCTCACTCTCACCAAAGAGGCTCCCTGCTAAGGTCAATAGGCTGGAGAGCTTCCAAAACTATAATATAGGGGGACACCCATTATGACAAAAGAGGTCAAACAGGGGGGGCCATCAGACATGGCGTTAAGGCCAGTTCATCCTCCATGTCTCCAGTGTCTTTTTCCCCACTTGGAACCAAACCCAGAAGGACATGTCTTTCATTTGAAGGAAAGAAGGAGAAAGGAAAGGGAGGGAGGGAGGGAGGGAGGAAGGGAGGGAGGGAGGGAGGGACGGAAGGAAGGAAAGAAGGAAGGAAGGAAGGAAGGAAGGAAGGAAGGAAGGAAGGAAGGAAGGAAAGAAGGAAAGAAAAGGGGGACGTCGGGAGGCTTTTAGACCGGGTCGCATCATGCCGGCCCGGTACTGACTTCATGCTAGTAGACCGGGGTCTGTATTCACAAGTGGTAGACCGGGTCCCGCTATGTCAAGCATTGTAACACGAGACCGGGAGCTCTCTGTGCCATTGGTAGACCGGATCCCTTCTTTGCAATTGGTAGACCGGGTCCTGTCTGCATCATTGGAAGACTGGGTTGTGTCTCCACAAGTGAAAGGCAATTTCACTTCAAATTGGTATAGTTTCATGGGTGCCCTTCGTACCCCGGGCAAACACGTCACACGTTGCCTCCTTACATTTTTCACGCCTGCCCTGTGGCCTTTCTCTTTTACATCCCTGCAATGCACCACTTTTGACACATGACAGTCCTGACTCTCCTTCCAGGGATCAACTTCCCACAACTTCCAGGGCAACTTCTCTCGGTCAATTCTTCTCACTCTCACCAAAGAGGCTCCTTGCTAAGGTCAATAGGCTGGAGAGCTTCCAAAACTATAATATAGGGGTACACCCATTATGACAAAAGCGGTCAAACAGGGGGGGCCATCAGACAGGGCGTTAAGGCCAGTTCATCCTCCATGTCTCCAGTGTCTTTTTCCCCACTTGGAGCCAAACCCAGAAGGACATGTCTTTCATTAGAAGGAAAGAAGGAGAAAGGAAAAGGAGGGAGGGAGGGAAGGGAGGGAGGGAGGGAGGGAGGAAGGAAGGAAGGAAGGAAGGAAGGAAGGAAGGAAGGAAGGAAGGAAGGAAGGGGAGGGAAAGACGGAAGGAAGGAAAAGGTCGACGTCGGGAGGCTTGTAGACCGGGTTGCATCATGCCGGCCCGGTACTGCCTTGGCAGTAGTAGACCGTTGTCTGTATTCATAAGTGGTAGACCGGGCCCCACTTTGCCAAGAACTTTTGTGACTGGTGTCCCGGGAGCCGTCTGCGATATTGGTAGACCGGATGCTCTCCGCACCAGTGGTGGACTGGATCACTTCTTTGCAATTGGTTGACCGGGTCGTCTCCCCACAACTGGAAGACCAGGTTGCTTCAAATTGGTCTACTTTCACAGGTGCCCTTCATATCTTGGGCGAACCCGTCACACATTGGCTCCTTACATTTTTCACGACTACCCTGTGGCCTTTCTCTTTTACATCTCTGCCTTACACCACTTTTCACACATGACAGTCCTGGCTCTCCTTCCAGGGATCAACTTCCCACAACTTCCAAGGCAACTTCTCTCAGTCAATTCTTCTCACTCTCACCAAAGAGGCTCCCTGCTAAGGTCAATAGGCTGGGGAGCTTCCAAAACTATAATATAGGGGGACACCCATTATGACAAATGCGGTCAAACAGGGGGGCCCATCAGACATGGCGTTAAGGCCAGTTCACCCAAGGCCAGACATTGTGCCAGCAGCGTGGTTTGGCCTGCTCTACCCAATGCAAGGAGAAAACATGGCAGCAGTTGGGGGAGTGGTGTCAAGCTGGCCATGTCCACCCAGTTGGCCACACCCATCCAGTCATCCACAGCAGGTAAGTGGCCCCAAGCTGGCCATGCCCACTCAATTGACCCCCCCACCCTCAAGATCAACCACAGGGAAGAGGAGATGGGCCCGATCTACACAATGTGTAGAAGAAACACCAGGCCAGCATGAGGTAGAGATCGGATTAAGATGTTGGAAGAAATGTACTTCTGGGTTCGGCTCCAAGTGGGGAAGAAGACACTGGAGACATGGAGGATGCTTGGAAAGATGGTTTATTGGTGGACAGGACCACATGGCTTGAGTCCTGAACAGAAAAGGTGATCACATTCTTCAAAGTTGGTGGAGAAGAGGAGAAGGGAAGGCAAGGAAGGAAGAGAAGCTGAGTCCCTGGTTTTATGCCCTTTCTGGCCTTTGACCTTGATCTTGTATCCTGATTGGTTGTTAGACTCCCATAGGGCCATGCAGGGGCAACTCTCTAGGCTGCGTTTTGAATCCAGGTTTGGTTGAGTTCTCAGATGCCATGTGGGGAGTTGGGTAAAGGGCCAATATTATCATGGCTTAATCCCATCACCCTGCAGCTGAAGGGGAGAACTCTTTATTATGTAAAGGGACTGGCTAGGCCTTCTTAATGGCCCAATGACAAAGCGGGTGGGGGCAGGAAGCTGCAGGGAGCTATTCTCTCTTTATAAAATGTTTCTCCCTTTTCACATCCAGAGAAATATTCTGCCTTTTCCATATTTCCTAGGATATTTCATTTTTCTGGGAAAGGGATGGGTGATAACTTCCTACACTGGTACACATATTACTTATTTTCTGGAAATAAAGACCATGGGATAAGACACCCCTAACACTCCTTGGTGTGTGTGTGTGTGTGCCCACATAACTCTGGAATGCCTTGAGTAATTTCAACCAAACCTTGTACACAGATGACTTATTCTCTGGAAGAAAATACTGGGAGGGGGAGGGACCCAACACCCCTCAGAGAAAGAGAGAGGGGGGGGAGAGAGAGTAAATAATGAACGCTTGGAGCAATTTCAACCTCCCTTGGTATACAGAAGACTTACTCTCAGGAAAAAAGCAATGTTGGGGGTAAGCTTGGTGTCCATCCATTCATCCATCCGATCTCTCTATGTCTCTCTATCCATCCTCTTGTGTCTATCTATCTTTCTATCCATATAGTATCCAGTATCCAGGGACGTGCACTCACTAGAGGCAGGGGAGGCGGGGCCTCATCAGTTTCCTGAAGAAAAAGAAAGAATTTTAAAGATTTTTAAAAAATAATTAAAGCCAAGCTAGTTGCTGCCAGAGTCCAACTCACAGTGACTTGGAGTCTGCTTAGTGCTAACTGTAGGGGGAGGCCAGAGAACTATGGGCCTCCTTTGCCTAAGGAATTTTTCGCATTTTAACAGTTACGTTAAAAAGCAAAAAAAAATAGTATGCAAATGAGGCCCATAGTTCTCGGTCCTCTTCCTGAAGAGGGCACGTGGTGGCTCTAGGAGCCACTATCCTAGCCTGCCTGGCCCTGGAGCCTGGCTAGACCAAATCTGGAATTTTGGCGCAGCTGGAAGGTATGTGGGTCAGAGGGACGGGGCAGGGGGGAGGAATTCAATTTATTTGTAATGTAATTGTAATTTGTTTTTATTGTGTGCGTGTGTGTGTGACACTTTATTTTTTAAAGTGTCTTCCGGGCCGAGTGAAGCAACAACCTTCGGACAGGAAAGCATACAGCTTTTTAGAGAAGTAGATTTTAAGGGGTTTTGAAAAATAGCAATCTTACAAGCTTAAAGTTGGCACATTAATACAAAGTTTCTGTACAGGCTCCAAGCCATCTTGTTTCATTTCCATATTCAACATAAACAGCTAGGAAAAGTTGTTAGATCAAATCAGAGAAAAGAACCAACTTTCTGTGGTCTGAATGGATTTGTACTTGAAACTCCTGTTAATAAAGGATCGTGATGTGCATTTTGAAGGCAAAACTGCTTCAGATCAGCTGCAGCTTGGGGAAAGCCGGGGCTTGTGAGTTTGCCAACCGTGCAGGTGTGTGTGTGTGTGTCGCGTCGGGGCAGCGCCAAATGCAGAGTCTGACCCTCCAACAACCTAGCTGGAAAAGGATGGGGGGGAGCGGAAAAACAAGAGACGGTTTGAGCCCAATCTAACGGATTGTGGGGACGAGGAGGAGAGTCACCTGTTCCTTTAATTTGCTCTGTTTCCTCCCCGCTCCATAATTGGCAAACCGCATCTTCACAAGCCAGGACCACGTGGTTCTCTCGGGGAGAGAGGGAGAGGGAGAGAGAGGAGGGCGCCTTTGGAAAGGGGGCTGCTGACGCAGAAATCCTCCCTCCATCTCTCAGGTCTCTTTCCCCACCCCATCCCTCCGCTCCCCCCAAAATCCACCCTCTGCCTCGCCAAGCCGCCGCGATGTCCTCAGAGAAAACAAGTGAAGAAGCGCCCTGGAGGCATGGGGGGGCGGAGTGGGAAAAACACGGGGAGGGAATCGCGCGTGCCTGCATGTGCCACGGAAGACCCCCATCTCCATCCACCCTCTCCAAGCGAAATGGATAAGGCTTGACCAAGTGGGGAGGAGCGAGGGGTGTTTTGGCCAGATCTGGAGTAGGAAAGTTTTTGTGTGGTGCGAGGGGCAAAGTTGCAGTCTTTGGGAAGGTGGTGGGGTGGGGGGAGGGAGGGAGGGAAAGAAGAGCCGGGTTTTTTCTTTCTCTTTCTCTCCGCCTCACCGACAATGAAGGTCACCGCACGTCACTGACATTAAGTAATGAGATAGGTCAATAATTTTTTGGTTGGGTAATATCTTGATCTTCTTTGGGTATCAAAGATATAAACGCTGTCTTCCAAGATGGGGGCACTTTACCTTCCGTTTGAATTTTATTAAATAGTTCTCTAAGAGGTTCTACCATTTCTAACTGTAAGTTTTTATAGTAAACTGCTGTCAAGCCATCTGTGCCTGGTGCTTTCCCTAACTTTAGTTGTTTGATTACCTGCAAGATTTCCCCTGAGGTTATTGGTTGGTTCAACTTTTGCCTGTACTCTTCTCTAACTAGGGGTATTTTCTCTTTATCTAAGTATTTGTCTATATCTAAACCCTTAATTTTGTCCCCTTTGTACAATTCTGTAAAAAATTCCCAAAATACCTTTTGAATCTCCTCCTGTTGAAACACCTCCTTCCCTCTATAACACAATTTGGTTACATTTTGAATTTTCCTTTTTTTCCTAATCTGATAAGCTAACCATCTGCCCGGTTTATTTGCGTTACAAAAAGTGTTGTGTTTTGCATATAATAAACTAATGGCTACCTGGTCAGAGATCAACATATCAAATTGGGATCTTAATATGGTGATTGCTTCCTTAACCTTTGTATCGCCTGGATTCAATGTTAACTCCAACTCTTTCCCTTTAATTTCCTCTTCCAATTCTTTTCGTTTTTGCCCTTGTTTATGTCTATGTATTTTGTTTATATTCATCAGTACTCCTCTCATATACGCTTTGCTTGCATCCCATACAAATTCCATAGATGTACCCTTATTCATATTCAGAACAAAGTAATCAGATAACAATTTTTTATAATCATTAATGTACTTTTCATATCTGAATAAGTTTTCATTCAGCCTCCAAGACCTTCTTGCCTGCACTACCCTTCCCAATTCCATCCAAACTGGGTTATGATCCGAAAGGACCCTCGCCGCAATCTTTGTCTTCTTCACCCTAGAAAGTAAATCATTAGTGATTAGTATAAAATCAATCCTTGAAAGGGATTGATGTCTATCAGAAAAAAAGGTGAAGTCATATTCCTCTGCGTTTCTTTCTCGCCAAACATCTCTCAATTCGAAGTCGTCCATCATGTCAAAAAAAAGTTTGGGTAACTTAGCTCGGATTTTAGTATTTGGGCGAGAGGTCTTCTTATCTCTTTTGGTGTCAATCACGCCGTTCCAGTCACCCAATAGTATACAAGACTTAAAGTCCCACTGTACTAATTTAGCATGAAGATTTCTATAGAATCCGTCTTGCTGTTGATTAGGAGCATAAATTCCCAAAAGTAATGTCTTTTTCCCTTCTAAGATTAAGTCTAGCGCGATATATCTTCCAAAGGGATCTGCTTCAATTAGTTCAGCCTTAATGTCTTTTCTTAAGTATACAACTATACCATTTTTCTTTTCCGTAGCAGAGGTCACAAAATGTTGATCAAGTTTGGGGTTAAACAAATATTTTTGATCAGTTGATTTGATATGAGTTTCTTGCAAACAAATTATATCATTCTTGAACTGTTTGAGATAGTGAAATATTTTCTTTCTCTTCTGTGGAGAGTTCAGTCCATTGACATTCCATGTCAAAATCTTAGTTGTCATTTTTGGTTGCCTGAAGCTTTTTTAGAGCCTCCTGCATGGCCTGTTTAACCTTTGGCCTAGCTCCTCCCATGGCTTCTGAGCTTGTTGCTGTAACTCCTTGTTGCAGTTGTTGCATTGTAGCTTGTTTTTCCATTCATCTGGTAGTCATACGGCTAGGTCTTTGTTCCATGACCCCTTGCCCTTTCGGGAGGAGGAAATGGTGCGTTTTGTCTGGTAGTTGTGTGGTTTGCTGTCTATCTTGTCCTTCTCGTGGTCTTTCTCCAGATCCAGATGATTCAGGGTGTCCCACCTTCAGAATCTTGTGATAGAAATCTCGAGCTTTCCATACAGAGTTGAGACGATATCTTTGCTTGTCAAATGTAATTATAATACCAAATGGCACATCCCATCTATACTGTATCTGACGGTTTCTGAGTTCTTCCACTAGAAAGGCATAGTCTCTCCTGCCTCTTAGCATTTGAGGTGGTATTTCTTTCAAGACAATCAAATCCTGACCGCCAATTTGAAGCCTGGTGTTATAGGACTCTTGTAATATCATGTTTCTGAGCTCTCTTGTGGTGAAGTATATGACTACATCTCGGGGGAGTTGCTTCTGCTTTGCCACCCAAGAGTTAACACGATAAATTTTATCAATCTGCCAGTCAAAGTTGAACCCCGGTCTTCCCGCCAGACGGTCAAAAGCCTCTGAAAAAATCTGTTTCAAGTCCTCCTGTTTATCCTCACGCAACCCCCTGACTCTTAATGCGAGCTCCATCTGCCTGTACTGGATCATAATAATTTGTTTTTCAGCATTTTCAACTTTTTGTTGCACCACCTCTGTTTTGGATGTCAAATTGGTATTAGCTTCATTAAGAACCTCTAGGTTATCTTCAATTCCAGAAACATGTTCTGTCAATACAGTTACAATTCCCAGCATATCATCATTTATTTTGGCAATCCTAGTATCAAGTTTATCATATAAGTCCGCCTTAAACTCATTTATCTCGTTCTTTATCGCCTCTCTGAATTCTCTAAAAGTTTCTAAATTCTGCTCTCTAAATTCTCTAAAAGTTTCCAAAAAAAAGTTCTTTCGTTAGCAAATCTCCAGTAGGGGGCATAGAGGGTGGAAGCTGCAACTTTGTACCAGGTATGGGGGATGTGCTTCTAGGAGGAAGTTTCGGCCCAAGATTTAATTTTGATGCCATTATGTCTTCAAGCAATTAATCAAACTCTACTGGCCCGCGATGCAGCTTACGAGAAGAAAAGTATTAAGTCACCCCTTTGTTAGTTCTTTAGGATTTTTCAAAAGGTTTCAGAAAAGGGCGTTGTAACAAAGCAGCTCGGCATATTCAGCGCCATTTTGGACTTCTCTATATCAGAAATATATATTAGCAAAGTTGGTAAGAGGAAAGTCTTGTAAGCTTTTCAGAGAAGTGAAACTAATTAGTAAGAAACTGCTGGCTGGCTGTTCCTTTGATCTTTTTTTATCACTGTTCTTTGTAGAGGAATTAGGAATGTGACATTGTTACGGAGAATGCACAATCGTCATTTTAGGAGCTTATTTTTTAAGAAAAAAAAAACCAAGTGCACGAAGGAAGCTCTTGAAAAAAATGAAGCTAGGATTTTTTTTTTTTAAAAAAAGCAGATAAGGTTGTCAGATACGGACTCTGCTTGTATTAATTTCAGATAAATAGTTCAAATATTGTCCTAAGTGGAGGTGCCTTACTTTGCGCCGTAATAAAAACAGCTAGGGATTTCCGGCACGGAGATATGATTCAGCCTCGGCTGGCCCCCCTTCTATTCGCAGCAAAAAAAAGCTGCAAACTTCAAAGGAAAAGCTCTTACCAGCTGGATCTCTCTCTCGCTCTTCTTTGCCTGAAGAATGAGGTATCTACCAGATATCTAGGCAGATAACACGACCAGAAACCTGGGGGCAGCTCTATTAAGCTACCACCATCAGCAAGATCCTGCCCAGGAAGTCTGTACAGGTAGTCCTTGACCACAGCTGAGCCCAAAATTTTTGTTCCTGAGACATTTGTTAGGTGAATTTTGCCCCATTATACCACCTTTCTTGCCACAGTTCTTAAGTGAATAACTGCAGCTGATAAGTTAGTAGCATAAGTGAATCTGGTTTCCCCATTTGACTTTGTCAAAAGGTCACAAAAGGCGATTACATGACCCTAGGACACTGAAACCTTCATAAATACGAATCTGTTGCCAAACATCAAAATTTTGATCGCGTGACCATGAGGATGCTGCAACAGTCGCTAAGTGATCTGGGTACTTGAGAGACCGCCTGCTGCCAATTACCTCCCACAGACCCATTAGATCTCACAGGGTTGGCCTCCTCCGGGTGCCATCTACCAGCCAATGCCACCTGGCTATTACCAGGGGGAGGGCCTTCTCTGTGGCAGCTCCGGCCCTCTGGAATGAACTCCCCGCAGGGATTCGGACCCTCACCTCTCTCCAGGCCTTCCGAAAAGCCGTCAAAACCTGGCTTTGCTGGCAGGCCTGGGGGTGATGAGTTCCCTCCCCTCTCGACATGTATGGTTGTGCGACTGTTGTCCACTTTTATTATTTGTATTTTGTCTTTTATGTTCCCCCTTTTTTCTCCCCTTTGAATTGTTCTCTGCCCTGAGTCCTCCCGGAGAAGGGCGGCATACAAATAATAAAATACCAATACCAATAAGTGTGAAAATGGTCGCTAAGTGTGAAAATGGTCATCAGTCACTTTTTTCAATGCCATTGTAACTTTGGTCACTAAATGAACTGTTTGAAAGCTAAGGCTAGCTTGCATTATAATGCCTTATTAGAATTGAAATAGAAATGAGTAGAGTCGAGTCGAGTCGAGTCAAGTAGAGTCGAGTAGAGTAGTTTATTAGCCAAGTGTGATTGGACACACAAGGAATTTGTCTTTGGTGAATATGCTCTCAGTGTACATAAAGAAAAATAAAATAGAATACATTCATTAAGAATCATAAGCTACAACACTTAGTGATAGTGATAGGTTACTAATAAGCAATCAAATTATACTAGGAAACACATTATTGGATTTTTAAATTACTGGATTTTCTTTCAAAGAAACTCAGTATGTGCTTCCTGATTATTAAAAGTGCAAATTCAGTGTCAATGACTCCTGACTATTTAAAAAAAGATCCTATCCAAAATAAATGGAAATAAACCTTTTAAAAAAATTCTATGCACAATACTTTGAAATGTATTGTGCATAAAATTTTTAAAAATGGTTTCTTTCAATTTATTTCGGATAGAATCTTTTTAAAAATAGTCTAAGACAATTTAAAAAAAGAATCCACGCAGAATAAATTGAAGTAAAAAATTTCAAACTATTCCACACAGAATAAATTGAAATAAACCATTTTTAAAAGTTCTATATTGTGCATAGAATTTTAAAAAATGGTTTATTTCAATTTATTTCGGATAGAATCTTTTCTAAAATAGTCTAAGACAATTTAAAAAAAGAATCCACACAGAATAAAACTATTTTTAAAAAATCCTATGCACAATAAATAACATATTATTTTAAAATACATTGAAAAAAGAAAAGAAAAAAACCCGGCTCCCTTACCAGCAGGCAGAATCAGCCGAACTCTGATGCGATGGATGGAAGGAACAGGGAGAGGCAGGCAAGAGAGGCAGCAGGAACAGGTAAGACACTGGACTGGACTGTGGAGGGACAAGAAGGGTCGCTAAGCAGGTGTGGAGAAAGTCTGCATGGTCCGTCCGTCCATTGATTTTGATCACATGACCATGGAGATGCTGCAACATTTAGAAGTGTAGAAACTTGTCATAAGTCACTTTTTTCAGTGCTGTTGTAACTTTAAATAGTCACTAAATGAACTGTTGTTGAGTCTAGGACTACCTGTAGTTTCAAGTCTTTGTATTGTCTTTGTGTGCATCTTTTTGGTATCTCAACATTAAATAATAATATAGAGCATTCACACCTAGATTTTAAGAAAATAGCTTATGGGCAGTAGAAAAGCTACTGATATTAATCCCTACAGTCTTATATTATTAGTTAGCATAATTATTATATATTTAACTACTTCAGAGTAAGCCTTAATCATTCCATAACCGATTAGGGGTAATTTTGTTGGAATTTCTTTTTCAACCTGGTCTATTTCATGAACACTTTGCAGGGAAAAATCTGACTTAACATTTATTTTTTAGATATATATTCCTTTTTTCCATTTAGGAACTCAAAGCACCACCTCCTTTCTCCCATTTTTCCAAAATACTTTCATGAAGTAGGTAGAGCTAAGAGAAAATGACTTGCCCCAATCCCCCAGCAGAGCAAAAGAAAACTTGAAGATGAATTTCTCTATTGTATTTCTACTCTTCCACCTTAATGATTCATACTCCCTCTCTGGTAGAGCGCTTTTAGACATCCTTTGTAATTCCAGAAGAGGAATCTTTTAAATTTTGGGAGAATATTCTGGCTATTTCGCAAATAGGGATTTATCCTTTCATTAATAGATTTTGTGACATTGCTGGTCACAAAATTTTCTTGCTCAGAAACAAAACTCTCACAGCCTCTAGCAGGTGTCGGATGTGGGAAGTCAGGCTCTGCCCTATTCTCAAGCACAGAAACTCCATACAGGAGGTGAAAAAACCTCTTAAATGCAGTTCAGGCAATTTATGTATGACAAACTGCGACATTACTGGTAAATGGAGAAGAGGCGGGTGTCAGCGTTCCAAATATCATGCAGAATTAAATCAGAGTCCAAGGCAGATCTATCCTTAAGGTTCCAATTTAATAAGACAGACATGTTGGCATCATGCTATGGAATCCCAATACTGAAAATGACATCACAATTCCACCCAGTTAAAAGTTCATGATCTTGTCCCCACGCCCACAATCCATCACATGGTCCAATCTTCTTCTTCCACGCTGGCATCCACACCCAGCTGCTTCCGGTCAGGTGTGCTAGTGCGGAGAAAAAGGATGAACTTGGCTTCTAGTAAAGAATGAAAACAATACATTCCACAATCTCACTCCTGTCTATTCCCCCTCCCATCAACTCTACTAAAGAAAAAGCATAATGAAAGAAGAGAAAGTGTGGCAGGCCAAAATTCTAAAAGGAATATAATTGCAGGCCTGACAGCGGGTGATATTGAGATTGGTAAAGGCACAAGACAAGGATGCTTGTTATCCCCCCTGCTGTTTATCCTCACATTAAAACCCCTTCTTGGAATGGTGAGGCGTGATATACAAATTAAAGGGTTACAAACTAAAGCTCAGGAATTTAAGGTCCAGGCTTTTGCCGACGACCTTGTTTTTATTTTGGAGGATCCTATGGCTTCTGGGATACAGCTTTTACGTAAAATAGAGGAGTACGGTATGATAGCGTATAAATAAAGAGAAGGCAAAACTGTTAATTAAGAATATGACTTTGAACCAGAAAAGGGAAGTACAAAGCCTGTTAGGGATTAACATGACCCATAAAGTACATTACTTGGGAATTTGGCTTACGGAGAGATGTTCCTCTATCAAGGTAGATAATTATATGAAATTATTACAAGAGGTATCTAAGGATTTGACTAATTTGATGGGCAGGATTATGGCAGTTAAGACACATGTACTACCGAAATTTTTGTTTTGGTTTCAAACGGCACCGACTAAATTGGACAATTTTTTTTTAAAATCCTTGGAGACAATAGTGGCTTGATTTATATGGCAAGGCAAGAAAGCACGAATTAAAGCCCAAATGTTGCAAAAACGTAAAGAACTGGGAGGTTTCGGAGTACCCAACTAGGAAGCGTATTATAATGCAGCAATTATGACATGGGTGAAGGATTGGGTGACGTTGAGTAGAAGGCGCCTATTGGCTATAGAGGGACATGACCTCCCCCAGGGATGGCATGCCTCCCTCTGGCAAGAAAGAGATACCCCCCCGTAGGTACTTCATCGGACATTATATTCAGAAGATTTTGATGGGGGTGTGGGAAAAGATGAGGAAAAAGTACTATCCTAGGGTTCCGTGTTGGTTAGCACTGTTGGAGGCCTTAACACATCCCAGTGTATTTAATTGGACAAGAAACATAATATATAAAGACATTATGACAGAAGATGTCAGCATGAAAACAAAGATGGAATTAGAGCAACAGGGCAGGAATCTGGAATGGTGGGAATATTTACAGATTAGAAATAGGTGTAAAAACGATAAGGTACGGTTTGGGATCTACCCAAACCTTCAGGAGTTGGATAAGATTTTGTTTGGCGGAGATAAGAAAATGTTATCGAAGATCTATCAATTTTTGACCTGTCAAGATGCTAAAGAAGAGATGGACAAAAGCCTTCTAATAGCATGGGAGAGAAAGTTTGGCTATGAGATTGAAATGGGCAAATGGTGGGATCTATGGAGTAAGACTATTAAACTTACGATATCTACAGCATTTAAAGAAAATATATACAAAATGGTTTATAGATGGCACTTTCCCCCAATGGGGTTAGCCAAAATGTTTCCTGGGTTATCCCCACTGTGTAAGAAATGTGGAAGAAGGGATGGCACATTGTACCACATTGTATTGAGGCCACGAAATACTGGAGAAGGATTCAAAACTGGCTAAGAGAGGTTACCGAGGCAAGTATGGAATGGAAACCTGAGACTTTTTTTATTAAGCATAAAACCAGAAGACATGAGTAAATCTATATGGCATTTGAGCCTACATATAATTGTGGCCGCAAGAATAACCTACGCGCAATTTTGGAAATCTACTTCCATGCCATCGGAAGATGCCATAATTAAAAAGATTTATGAGTGTGCAGAAATGGACAGAATGACGGGTTGGCTGAGGGACAAAGGAGAAACGGAACATTATCTGAGCTGGAACCTGTGGTTTATGTGGGCGACAAGGAGAACAGCAGGGACTTAAAACGGGGAAAGTTAAAATAGCAGCTGTTAACAATGGGAAGTAAAAGTGAACTATTGTAACAGATCCCTGAATTGTGTAACAAGAAGATGCCGGTTAGAGACTAAACAATGAGGAAGAAAAAAAATGTTGGGCTGTGAATGTATGTTTAAAGTTGTATTTGTATTTGTATGTCTTATTAAAAAAATGTATAACCAATAAAGATTATTTAAAAATAATAATATTCTATACACAATAAATTAAAATAAAACCATTAAAATATTCTATGAACAATAAATATTTTTTTTAAAAAAAACATTAAAAGCATAAAGGGAAAAAAGCAGGCAGAATCAGCCGCTCTCCGATGTGATGGATGCAAGGAGCAGGCAGGTGAGCAGGCAGCAGGTAAGGTGGCCTGGCTGGCAGGCTTAGGCAGCCAGGGGAGACTGGGGACTGGGGGGGTGGGAGGTGGCAAGAGAGGCCTCAGCTGGCGATTCTGGGGCCCTTCCTCCACTGCAGGGCTCCGAGGCTCCGGAGGCTCGGTCAGCATTCCCGTGGCCATGTTTTTAAGCCGGCAGCCACCTGGAGGCCTTCTTTACTGGTGCAGCCGCTTTTGGGGCGAATAGGGCTTCGGTTTTCAGCCCGACAGCCCCAAAAGCCTCATCTGGGCATCTATTGCAGTTGCGAGGAGCCAAGGAGGGTAAAGTAGGACGTAAAGTGAGATTTGGACATTAAGTGTGAAACCTACTGGGTCAGGCTGGACAGCCTCTCGGGACCCTCTCGTCTGGTTGGGATGCCAGCGAGAGTGTGTTGGGCTGAAGGTAGGAGGGATTCTCTCTCTCTCTCTCTCCCCCCCCTCTCTCTAGAAACATATATCATGTTTGCAATAATTTACCTTTTTTTCTAAATAGGCACAGTTTCCTTACCGGAACCCTCGCTCACTCACTCAAACACACACACACACACACACACACACACACACACACTCCATTTTTCTCCATTCCAATTCGGATCCTATAAATCAATTGCTCTGTGAAACATCTGTGAAAAAAATTCAGGTGCTCAGACATGAAAATGTGCCGCTCAAACACTATACTTTTCCGCACACACTGAAAAAAAATTACAGGGAACATTGTCCCTCTCGTCTGGTTGGGATGCCAGCGAGAGTGTGTTGGGCTGAAGGAAGGAGGGATTCTCTCTCTCTCTCTCTCTCTCTCTCTCTCTCTCTCTCTCTCTCTCTCTCTCTCCCTCCCTCCCTCCGTCCCTCCCTCTCTCTCTCTCTCTCTCTCCCCCCCCCTCTCTCTAGAAACATATATCATGTTTGCAATAATTTACCTTTTTTTCTAAATAGGCACAGTTCCCTTACCGGAACCCTCGCTCACTCACTCAAACACACACACACACACACACACACACACACACCATTTTTCTCCATTCCAATTCGGATCCTATAAATCAATTGCTCTGTGAAACATCTGTGAAAAAAATTCAGGTGCTCAGACATGAAAATGTGCCGCTCAAACACTATACTTTTCCGCACACACTGAAAAAAAATGACAGGGAACATTGCTCGGGACCCCTTATTAAAAAGCCACATAGGCAGAGTTGCAGCTTGCAAAAGAACAGGAAGCCGGTGCCTAACCACAAGATGTTCCAGCCAATGTCCCTATGTCAAAACCTATGTCAAAAGTCCAAGGTTCAATTAAAGTTCCTTAATGGCACGAACTCCATAAACAAAAGGAGAAGTAAGACCCCGTCTCCTCCTAAGGCTTCTCTCCTCACGGTAACCACTAAGAAGTGAGTTAAGTGTTTCCGTGTTGCAATGCTTTTGAGAACGTATAAGAACGCGTGCATGGATAATGAAGGGTGTTCAGAACTTGCGATGCTAAGCCATGGGCTCCCTTTCTGAACCTGGTTGCCAAATAGACTTTTCCTGTATCCTGAGAAGTCTAACAAGAAGGGCATGGAGAAGAGCGTGAAGATTCTCGGTGCTCGCGGCTTGGTTTAGCCTCACTGGATGTCACAGACTCCTTTGTCCAGTCCTGGCCATATTCTATGTTCCCTACGAGGAAGGACCTCCGTGGGAGGCGGAGGCTTCGGCCTCTCTCTCCCCCCTGCAGGAGGACGGAGGAAGCAAGGAAGGAAGCGCCGCCCGAGAGGAGGAGGAGGAGGAGGAGGAGGGTCTTTCGGAAGACCCCGAGGGCCCCAAAGGATCCAGGAAGCGGGGGGCTCCTTCCAAGGCTCCTGAGCAGGTTTGTGTATGTAGACTGCCTCTGTCAAGGGAGGCTCCACTCATTAATGTGCCTCTGGATGAACTTCCCATCGCCTTCCCTTTCTTTTGCCAGGCTCTTTTGTGTTTTCTTCCGTCACCCCAGCTGAGCTCCCTCCATGGTTTCTGCTTAGGCGAGACAACTTTTCCTGAATCCCCAAGTAATACGGCCATGCAGGACAGAAAAAAGAAATCCTGTCTCCCTTGAATAATTTCTGCCAAAAGAAATTGCCATGGCTTAATGGTGCTGAATCCCCAAGGGCATGACGCTCTTTTGCCCATCTTCCAAATATTGAGGGCTCCAGCAGCTGAAGACCCAGAAAGAATCCAACTTGGAGAATATCAACATTGCATGATTTCCTGTTTCTTTTTTCTCCCAACAATGAGATATTGATTTCTATGAGGAAATTCACCATAGCAGGAGAGTCTCCTCCTTAGCTCCTCTTTAACTGGAGACGGTCTCCTTTTGGGAGGATATGAAGCTGAAGAAGTAGAGAGGAGTAGTTGAGAGGAAAAGGAAAGAAGAAAGGAGAGGAGAGGGAGATGGGGAGGAATAGGAAGAGAGGAGAGAGGATATGAAGGGGCAGATGTAGAGAGGAGTAGGGGAGAGCAAAGGGAAGAAGGGAAAGGAGAGGAGAGGCAGATGGGGAGGGATAGGAAGAGAGGAGAGAGGATATGAAGGGGAAGAGATAGAGAGGAGTAGGGGAGAGCAAAGGGAAGAAGGGAAAGGAGAGGAGAGGGAGATGGGGACTGATAGGAAGAGGAGGAGAGAGGATATGAAGGGGAAGAGATAGAGAGGAGTATGTGAGTGGAAAGGGAAAGAAGAAAGAGGAAAGGAGAGGCAGATGGGGAGGGATAGGAAGAGAGGAGAGAAGATATGAAGGGGAAGAGGTAGAGGGGAGTAGGGGAGAGCAAAGGGAAGAAGGGAAAGAAGAAAGACAAGAGGAGAGGGTATATGAAGGGGAAGAGGTAGAGAAGAGTAAGGGAGAGCAAAGGGAAGAAGGGAAAGAAGAGAGGAGAGGGAGATGGGGAGGGATTGGAAGAGGAGGAGAGAGGATATGAAGGGGAAGAGGTAGAGGGGAGTACTGGAGAGCAAAGGGAAGAAGGAAAAGAAGAAAGAGTAAATGTCACGCCCCACTCCATTCCATAATTAGGAAAGACGACTAAGAGACTCCATGAGTTGGAAATCCAAAGTACTTTTACTAATTACAAATGGTGAGCGAGCAGTAGTGAAGCAAAATCTGAATAATATGGCGCGAAAGCAATTGATATATAGCAAAGCCCGTTCCCCCCCCTTAGGATCAAAGCTCCAGTCCAATCATAAGTCCTTCAAATGTCAGGTGTGAGATAACTTCAAAAAGACAGGCCAAGATGGAATGTGAAGGCCGTTGATGCAGGCGGGAAACACGTACGCATGCGCAATCCCAACGACTGGTACATCCTAGAACATTCCTCCAGCAGTCCTCCAGCACATCAATTAAAACCCTCCCACATACACGCCCCCCCCTTCCCGTTTCATGGCAGCTGAAGCACCAGCAAAGCAGAAGCTGACATCCGGCCGTCCCCCGGAAAAAAGGCTGTCAGGCCTGGAAGAAAAAACAAACAAAACAGACAAACAACAAAGAAACAAAAGAGGGAAAGGAGAAAAGTCAAGGCTTGTCGGGATAAGAAGCATAAAACTTCTGTAGCAAGCGGGGGGCACGAACGTGGGACTTATCAACCCATTCCGTGTGGGAGGGGGGAAAATGCTTCCAAGCCACAAGGTATTGGATGCGATTACGGTGCCGACGGGAATCCAGAATGTCACGGACTTCAAAATGACGTTCCCCATCAATAAGCAACGGAGCAGGTGGAGGGTCATCTGAGGGCCGTAGGTTGGACACCCGAACTGGCTTGATGAGGTTGATGTGGAACACTGGGTGGATACGGTTGAGATGTTTGGGCAATTGCAAACGAACAGAAACAGGACTGATAACTTTCACAATTGGGAAAGGGCCAACATACTTGGGACCCAATTTCTTTGACTTTTGTGTAGTATGCAAGAATTTCGTGGACAAATACACTAAATCCCCAACGTGGTACTCATAGGGCTGAGAGCGTTTCTTATCAGCCTGCTTCTTATGAGCCTTATGGGCAGCGTCCAAGGTGGAAAGAGTCAGGGGCCAAAGGCGACTGAGACGTTCACTCCAGTCAGCAACGGAAGGAACCTGAGGCTGGGCCGTAGGCAGTTCGGGAATAGGAACAAAATCCTGGCCGTAAACGACCCGGAAAGGGGTGAAGCCCGTGCTGGAGTGAACCGAATTGTTATAGGCTACTTCAGCATGTGGTAACAAGTCCACCCAATCGTCCTGTTGATAATTGATGAAACAACGTAAATATTGTTCAAGGACGGAATTAGTACGTTCACAGCCGCCATTAGTCTGAGGATGGTAGGCGGAGCTAAGGCCCTGGGCGGAGCCAATGCGTGTGAGGAACTCCTTCCAAAATTTAGATGTGAATTGGACTCCACGATCGGAGATAATACGGTCGGGAACCCCATGTAACTGGTAGATGTGGGAAAGGAATAGTTTAGCCAACGCCTTGGCGGAAGGAATCTTGTGGCAAGGCACGAAATGAACTTGCTTGGAGAACAAATCAGTGACCACCCAGATGACGGTGTGCCCCTGGCTCTCGGGAAGCTCCACAATAAAGTCCATAGAAATCTCCTTCCAAGGGGCAACCGGGCGGGCGACGGACTGCAGAAGTCCCTGTGGTTTCCCCGGCGGCCTTTTGGCGGTCGCGCAAACCGGGCAACTGGAGACATAAAGTTCAATGTCCTTTTTTAAAGAGGGCCACCAGAATTGTCTCTTTACGAGGTGCAAAGTTTTTACAAACCCAAAATGGCCTGCCATCCTTGAGTCATGAGCGCGACGAAGGACAACAAGTCGTAGGGAAGCGGGGATGTATAATTTAGCACCAATCCACGGTAAACCGTCCCTCATGGTGCACTCGTCCCGATGGTTCAGGAACCAGTCGTCTTGAGGAAGAGCCGCTTTGAGGTCAGAAAGCAGATCGTGAGGCATGTCCTTTTGAGCTTTGGTTTGTTGACGCGTGAGTACCGGAGCTGCTAAGAGCGGTTGGACGATACTCAGTTTGGAACAATTATACTGAGGTAACCGGGACAAAGCATCGGCCATGAAACTGACAGTAAAGGAGAGGGAGATGGGAGAGATAGGAAGAGGAGGAGAGAGGATATGAAGGAAGAGAGAGAAGAGTAAGGGATGAGTGCAAATGAGGGCGGGAGACTCTGATTTGCAGATCTAATGACTCCGAGGCCTTTATTTCAGAAAACAATCCTTTAGGTATCATTTAATGATTGAATTTCTTGGTTTTGCTCTTGAGTTTTCCGTAGTCAACAAAGTCACCAACAAAATATTTTTTTCTATCCTCTTTTAGCTTTGCCCCTTTTTCAGATTTCTCCTTTACGCTTTCCAAGAAATTATGGCCAGGGAACATTATACATTTCACTTTATTTGTTCATTGCATGTTAAAGAAGAATTATTATTCAAGTACATACAAATAAACACCGCAACGGAGCTTGCCATCAAGGTCATAACTAGGGATGGTCATAAAGAGGGTCGGTCACCTGACCAACCAGAACATTATTGGGATATTTTAAAGGGCTTTGCTGATGGGTCCCCAGCCAAGGGGGCAGTTTTAGACAGAGCCAAGTGGGGCCACGTTTCCCACCTTAGGAAGTGTATTTTTGATTTATGAAGCCCCAATGTGGAAGCGGTTCGCCTTTGCTTCTTCCAGGCAGAGTGGAGATCTCTTTGTGGTCTCCTGTCCCTTCCACAGCCAATTGGGCCCATTTCAATTAGAGGCCAGCTGGCAGCTGACATTCACGGGACACGCTTGACGTGGGATGACCATTCCCAGGATCCCCAACTGTCCTTTCTGGAAGACAGGCCACTGCAGCCCCTGAGCATGTACAGAGTTTATTTGCACCCCCTGTTCCCATCCCGCCTTCTCCGGCCCCTGTGTGGTCCTAGCCAGACTTTGTCCAGAGCTGGGGGCCCTTTTTGGTCTCCTCAGCTGGGACGTCAAACGGCTCTTGTGCCACGGGGGGGGGGGCTCGGGGTCTCCTCCACTGCAGGGTTGGGGGTCCCTGTGGCCAGAGGGTAAGGTGACCAGACGTCCCGCTTTTGGCGGGGCACCCCCGCTTTTTGATACATTTTCCCGCGTCCCGCCCGCTTTTTCAAAAGGCACGCTTTTTTTGGCGCTTGCAGCTCCCGCCCATCAGCTGCTGGGCTGGCTCAGCGTTCTGTTCTATGCTACCTACAAATTTAAGCCAGCCCAGCCTGCCATTCACTGATTTAATTGGCCTGGACTCCAGCCAATCAGTGAGCTGGCCAACCAGCTCACTGATTGGCTGGAGTCCACTTAGCTTAGCACGCCTGCGTGAGCCTCCATTTCATTTCGTCTTTTGCTTGCAGCTGCGCTTACTCACTGGTGAGTAATCATGTTATAGATTGGTACCAGTGGGAATCGGGAGGCGCTATGGGGAGGAGACAGGCCTCCTCTCCTCCTTCTCCCCGTTTGCGGAGTTCATTTCATCTCCTCGCGTTACAGCCAGCCCTTGTGCGCTGCACCGCCACGGGCGGCAGAAGCTCCGGAACTGAGCGGTTCTCTGCGCGAGCCGCTGCTGCCCTCCCCCACCCATCAGCTGCTAGCTCGCTGGGCTGGCTACTGTAGCGTGTGAGCAGGCAGATGAGTGGGGAACGAATGAGCCGCCCATTCGTTCCCCTGTCCATACGCTGCTGGCTTCCATGGGCTGGCTATTGTAGCGTGTGAGCGGGCAGATGAGTGGGGAACGAATGAGCTGCCCATTCGTTCCCCTGTCCAGACGCTGCTGGCTTCCATGGGCTGGCTATTGTAGCGTGTGAGCGGGCAGATGAGTGGGGAACGAATGAGCCGCCCATTCGTTCCCCTGTCCAGACGCTGCTGGCTTCCATGGGCTGGCTATTGTAGCGTGTGAGCGGGCAGATGAGTGGGGAACGAATGAGCCGCCCATTCGTTCCCCTGTCCAGACGCTGCTGGCTTCCATGGGCTGGCTATTGTAGCGTGTGAGCGGGCAGATGAGTGGGGAACGAATGAGCCGCCCATTCGTTCCCCTGTCCAGACGCTGCTGGCTTCCATGGGCTGGCTATTGTAGCGTGTGAGCGGGCAGATGAGTGGGGAACGAATGAGCCGCCCATTCGTTCCCCTGTCCAGACGCTGCTGGCTTCCATGGGCTGGCTATTGTAGCGTGTGAGCGGGCAGATGAGTGGGGAACGAATGGGCGGCTCATTCGTTCCCCTGTCCAGACGCTGCTGGCTTCCATGGGCTGGGTAACCTAGTTAGAACTTATTTGGAGTCTGGCAGCGCGTGGCTGTATTGTAAAAGGTCTGAGGGAGAGCTCATTGTCCATGGGAAAAACGTTGGAGCAAATTCTGTTTACGCGGTGGTTTCGAGATGCTGGATAATGGATGTTCTTTCTCCGTCGCGATCTCCTCTTTTGATCTGTGACCACGAGCCGTTCTATTTGAGAGAGAGAGAGAGAGGGAGGGAGGAAGGGGGAGAACGCGAATGTGTGTATCCCTCCTTCCTTCAGCCCAACACTCTAGCCCGGCTTGGCTCCTGCTTCGTCTCTCGCTTCTCTGTTCGATTGTTGAAAGCGGGAGCCAAACCGGGTCATTCCTTCCAAGGATTTGCCATTTGAGAGAGAGGGAGGGAGGGAGGGAGGAAGGGGGAGAACGCGAGTGTGTGTATCCCTCCTTCCTTCAGCCCAACACTCTAGCCCGGCTTGGCTCCTGCTTCATCTCTCCTGCCTCTTCGCTTCTCTGTTCGATTGTTGAAAGCGGGAGCCAAACCGGGTCATTCCTTCCAAGGATTTGCCATTTGAGAGAGAGAGAGGGAGGGAGGGAGGAAGCGGGAGAACGCGAGTGTGTGTATCTCTCCTTCCTTCAGCCCAACACTCTAGCCCGGCTTGGCTCCTGCTTTGTCTCTCGCTTCTCTGTTCGATTGTTGAAAGTGGGAGCCAAACCGGGTCATTCCTTCCAAGGATTTGCCATTTGAGAGAGAGAGAGGGAGGGAGGGAGGAAGGGGGAGAATGCGAGTGTGTGTATCCCTCCTTCCTTCAGCCCAACACTCTAGCCCGGCTTGGCTCCTGCTTCAAAGCGGGAGCCAAACCGGGTCATTCCTTCCAAGGATTTGCCATTTGAGAGAGAGAGGGGGAGGGAGGGAGGAAGGGGGAGAACGCGAGTGTGTGTATCCCTCCTTCCTTCAGCCCAACACTCTAGCCCGGCTTGGCTCCTGCTTCGTCTCTCGCTTCTCTGTTCGATTGTTGAAAGTGGGAGCCTGCTTTTTAACATTACATAGTATCAGTTTCAAGAATGCATGCAATCCTGAAAATTTGTAACAAACTTGTTGAAGGGCCTATGAAATATTTTCTAGTTTAATGTAGAATAAGTATTCTTAATAAAAGAAAAAGTCATTTTTATTTAATCAATTGCATTCCTTTTTATAATGACATTAATTAACTAAACTGGAAATAAATCTATGTTTTGCTAGAGTTTTAAAATTAAAAAACCTTACATTTTGTTGCTATTATTTTAATCAGAGTTTTGCCAAGTGAAATTATATAATGGTTCCTCATGTCTCTGTAATTTTCTAAATCTCATCCAGAAGTACCACAGAATTTGGCATTTTCAGCAGAATGATGCTGATGCTAATAAAACATCCTGATTTTTGGTGAAAAGATGGAAAGAGGAAGGAAGGAGGAAGAGAGATCTAAAGAGCAGAAAGACAGAAGGCAGATAGGCAAGAGGAAGGAAGGAAGGAGAAAGAATGGAAAGGAAGGAAGGCTAGAAGGAAGAAAGAGGGAGGGAGGGAGAGAAGGAAGGAAGGAAGTAAGGAAGGAAGGAAAGAAGGAAGGAAGGAAGGTGAAAGGAGGAAGGAAGGAAGGAAGGGGTACTTCCACTTGTAGGCCTGGGACTGAATGCAGGAGGAGTCTCTCCATAGGATCAGCTGCTCTTCTGATCATGGTCTATGAAAATGTTACTGCCTGCCTGATGCAAATTTAGACAGATGGTGCTTTGGGCTGCCCCTCAAATCCCCCCCTTACTCCTCCCCCTGTAGAATTCAGCCCCCTGAGTTTTGCCTTTGAGGGGCATGTGTGGTTATGGCAGATGGCAGAGTCAGCTGGAGGTTGAGAGGGGGTTGGGGGCTTTTGTCCGCCTGTGGAGTTCTCCCCATGGACAGGATGGGATGGTGGCATGAAAGGGATCCGGGCACAATCTCACCTGTTCCAAGTAAAGTTGCCTTTTGCAATTAGCTACCGGTAATCCTCGACTTACGACCAGGATTGATCCCCCAATTTCTGTTGCTAAGGGAGACGTTTGTTAAATGATTTTTGCCTCATTTTGCGACCTTTTATTGCCACGTTAAGTGAATCATGGTGGTTGTTAAGTCAGGAACATGGCTGGTTAGTGAGCAAAGTTACAATGGCATTGAAAAAAGTGACTGATGACCATTTTTCACACTTAGCGACCATTTTCACACTTAGCGACCATTGTGGCATCCTCATGGTTACTCGATCAAAATGTGGATGTTTGGCAACAGATTCGTATTTCTGATGATAGTTTGAAATGGTGACAGTATAAATTATTGCTGGTGTAATACTTAACAATGGTTTTTAAGGATTTCTTTTATTTATAGAATACCTTTTTATTATTTTGGGGGGATTTTTACTTTTAAATTGTTTATAAAATGTATTTACTACAAGAAATGTTCCTTTTTGCAAATGTGATCTTTGCAAATCTTTGTGATGCAATATGTTCAGACCAGGTTTATGTGTCTCAAAGTGGCTGCTATTCTATGGGCAGGCCAGGTTGGTGCAAGGCAGCTTTGCCAGATTTGGTGTGTTTCACCCTCATTGAATTTTATATCGTATAAAGAATGGAAGGAGGAAGGAAGAGAAAAAAGGAGGAAGGGAGTGAGTGAGGAAAGAAGAGGATGGAAGGAATGACCCGGTTTGGCTCCCGCTTTCAACAATCGAACAGAGAAGCGAGAGACGAAGCAGGAGCCAAGCCGGGCTAGAGTGTTGGGCTGAAGGAAGGAGAGATACACACACTCGCGTTCTCCCCCCCCTCCCCCCCCCCGGTCAAGGGTGTCCCTCTTTTCCTCAACCGGCCTCCTCAACCGCAAGGGATCCGGTCTAGGGGATCCAGTCCAGAGGAGCCACCGAAGCAGAGCAACTGCAGGAGCCTCTCCAGCTCCTTCTCCAGGGGACCCAGAGCTCCCCCCGCGGCTGGTCTCCCCCCTGCTCAGCCCCAAAGGGAGGAGGAGGAGGGGTCCTTTCCCCCCCTGCAGGAAAGGGTGGGGGGATCCCCTCCTGGGATCCGCTTCTTCCCCCCCCTTGGGATCCCTGGCTTTCCAGTGGATCCCCCCGTCCCTCCTCGCCTCCCAATGGCCTCCCGGGATCCCCTCGGGCTGAGCTCCGTCCCTTCCCGGGATCCCTTCGGCTGCTCGGCTCCTGGCCCGGCGGTTCTCCTCCTGGGGGTGGAAGGGCCCTTTCCCCAGGGGTCGCCCGAGACCACCGGGGGGGGGGAGCCTGGAAGTCTTCGGAGCCTGCGTGCTGCGTCTCCCTGGCAGGAGAGGGAGGGGCGGGGCTTGGGTGGGAGGAGCCCCGTGGGTGGGGGGCGGGGCGAAAGGAGGGGCTGGAGTGGGGAGAGACGCGCAAGCGCAGAGGACGCTGGGAAAGCAGCTCCCAGCTCGGTGGGCGGAGCTACGGAGGCCGAGAGGGACCGTTGCTGAGGCGGAGAACCAGGCGCGTAGAATGAAATAAAAGAAAGGAACGTGGCGGCGAAGGGAAGGCTGCAGCCCGATTTGGCGCTTGGGGTCACCGCCGCAGGAGGAACCGTGTCGAACGGCATCAGGAAGGCCGAGAACCGAACTCTTCTAGCGGGTCCCTTTCTCTCCTTCGGGGGAACGACAAGGAGGCGGTGCCTGGAGAGGAGGAGGCGGGGCTTCGCAGGAAGGAGGGGCTGGGAAACGGAGCGCCTTCACTTTCGGAACCAGAGAGCTGACGGAAGGAGCGGTTCCCTTCGGAGGCGGAGAAACCGGAAGTAAGTAGAGGCTGCTGGGACAGAGGGGCAGCCTGGGAGGGTCTCCTTCGGGTCCTCGGGAGGGGAGGCCTCGGCCTGGGCCTCTCCTGCGGTGAGGGGGACGCCGCCGTGACCCGCCTGTCTTTCTCCCCTGCAGGAGGACGGAGGAGCCCGGCGGGGGAGGGAAGGAAGGAAGCGCCGCCCGAGAGGAGGAGGAGGAGGAGAGCGGGCCCCGCGGAGCAGCCCCGGGAGGCGGCGAGGAAAGGCCGGGGGGCTCCGGAGCTGCAGGAGGGATGAGCCCGGCGAGAGCCCAGGAAAGGCGGCTGCCTGGAGGGCGATGCGGGGAGGAGGAAACGGGGGGGAGACGCCGAGACGGGCCTGGAGGGCGGAGGGTCCTTCGGAAGACTCCGGAATCCCCAAAGGATCCAGGAGGAAGAAGAGAGATATCAGTGCCCGGAATGTGAAAAATTCTTCAAGAGAAATCAGTGTCTTCAAAAGCATCTAAAGGTCCATTCAGGAGAAAAACCTCATAAATGTCTGGAGTGTGGAAGGAGCTTCAGTCAGAGTAGCAGCCTTTATGCACATCAAAGGATCCACACAGGAGAAAAACCTCATAAATGTCTGGAGTGTGGAAAGAGCTTCAGTCAGAGTAGCAGCCTTTATAGACATCAAAGGATCCACACAGGAGAAAATCCTCATAAATGTCTGGAGTGTGGAAAGAGCTTCACTGAGAGGAGCAACCTTTATAGACATCAAAGGATCCACGCAGGAGAAAATCCTCATAAATGTCTGGAGTGTGGAAAGAGCTTCAGTCAGAGTAGCAACCTTTATGCACATCAAAGGATCCACACAGGAGAAAAACCTCATAAATGTCTGGAGTGTGGAAAGAGCTTCAGTCAGAGCAGCACCCTTTATGCACATCAAAGGATCCACACAGGAGAAAAACCTCATAAATGTCTGGAGTGTGGAAAGAGCTTCAGTGAGAGTAGCAGCCTTTATAGACATCAAAGGATCCACACAGGAGAAAAACCTCATAAATGTCTGGAGTGTGGAAAGAGCTTCAGTGAGAGGAGCAAACTTTATAGACATCAAAGGATCCACACAGGAGAAAAACCTCATAAATGTCTGGAGTGTGGAAAGAGCTTCAGCCAGAGGAGAAACCTTTATACACATCAAAAGATCCACACAGGAGAAGAACCTCATAAGTGTCTGGAGTGTGGAAAGAGCTTCAGCCAGAGGAGCAGCCTTTATGCACATCAAAGGATCCACACAGGAGAAGAACCACATAAATGTCTGCAGTGTGGAAAGAGTTTCAGTCATAGGAGCAGCCTTTATGCACATCGAAGGATCCACACGGGAGAAGAACCTCATAAATGTATGGAGTGTGGAAGGAGCTTCAGGCAGAGCAGCAAACTTTATGCACATCAAAGGATCCACACAGGAGAAAAACCTCATAAATGTCTGGAGTGTGGAAAGAGCTTCAGTGAGAGGAGCAACCTTTATAAACATCAAAGGATCCACACAGGAGAAAAACCTCATAAATGTCTGGAGTGTGGAAAGAGCTTCAGTCAGAGGAGCAGCCTTTATACACATCAAAGGATCCACACAGGAGAAAAGCCTCATAAATGTCTGGAGTGTGGAAAGAGCTTCAGTCAGAGGAGCAACCTTTATACACATCAAAGGATCCATTTAGGAGAAAAACCTCATAATTGTTTGGAGTGTGGAAAGAGCTTCACTGAGAGGAGCAAACTTTATAGACATCAAAGGATCCACACAGGAGAAAATCCTCATAAATGTCTGGAGTGTGGAAAGAGCTTCAGTCAGAGTAGCAGCCTTTTTATACATCAAAGGATCCACACAGGAGAAAAACCTCATAAATGTCTGGAGTGTGGAAAGAGCTTCAGTCGGAGGAGCAGCCTTTATGCACACCAAAGGATCCACACAGGAGAAGAACCTCATAAATGTCTGGAGTGTGGAAAGAGCTTCAGTGAGAGGAGCAACCTTTATAGACATCAAAGGATCCACACAGGAGAAAAACCTCATAAATGTCTCGAGTGTGGAAAGAGCTTCAGTCAGAGGAGCAGCCTTTATAAACATCAAAGGATCCATTCAGGAGAAAATTCTCCGCCCAATCCCCGCATTCAGGCAGGGGGAGGCCGAGGGTCCCTCCTGGGACTGCAGCCGTTCCCTCCCTCCGGGGTCCTCCCCTAGCCAAGGTGGGTTGGGAGGTCTGGGGGTGCAGCCAGGCGAGCAAAAGCTGAAGGGGCCACAGAGTTTTCTGCTCTTTTAATGCTCTCCTCGTTTTGCACTGAAGACCTGAGCTAATCTGATGCTGGAGCCCAGTGAGGCTTAGACCAATGGAGGAAGTTCCCTTCTCAGCTGACACAATAAGAACAAGCCAGCTGCAAGGGACCTTAGAGGTCTTCTAGCCCAACCCTCTGCTCAAGCAGCAGATCTCATCCCGAAGGTGCTTTTTCAGGAGGCAACTGGATTTTCTTTCCCTTCACTTCTCACCCAAGAAATGTCCTCCGTTAATAGGACAGAGCAGAAGGGAATTCTTTATTGGCCACGTGTGATTGGACACACAAGGAATTTGTCTTTGGTGCATCGCCTCTCACAGTGTACCTGAAGTAAAATAAAAGGCATCCATCAACATACAACACTCGGTGATAGTAGTAAGTTACTAATAAGCAATCAAATCATACTAAGAAACAAACAGAACCATCTAAATTGTCAAGATACAAGCAACATAGTCCTAAGTGGGGAGAGACAGTTACTGAGAAGAGTAAGAAGAAGATAGTAATGCAGTCTTAGGAGGAGGTGTGGGAATTCGTTCTTGAGCAGAGTGATGGCAGGTGGGGGAAACCTGTTCTTGTGTGTAGTTGTCTTGGTGTGCAGTGCCCTATACACCCCAGAGACATTAAGCACGGTAGTCAGCCAGCCCCTCCCCACTTTAGCTGCCTTACCAGCCCCTCCCTCTCCACATCCACCTGCTCCTCCTTTCCAAAAACTGCAGGAGTGGGGGGAAATCCCCTCCAATACTGCCCCCTTCCTAGTTGCAGTTTTCAACCTTTTTGAGCCCTTGGAAACCATGTGTCTCTGTGTGTGTGATTTTCCTCCAGCAGCTGAAGACCCAGAAAGAATCCAACTTGGAGAATATCAACATTGCATGATTTCCTGTTTCTTTTTTTTCCCAACAATGAGATATTGATTTCTATGAGGAAATTAACTAGCAGGAGATTCTCCTCCTTAGCTCCTCTTTAACTGGAGATGGTCTCCTTTTGGGCATGAATTCCAAGTTCAGATATCCAGGAAGAAAATGTATCCACGTAGTTGCTGTTTAAAGACACGCTTGTCTTCTCCCCAATTGGGGTCTGAGCCTGGTGTCGAAGCCAATGATGGACCCAGACAGGAGGGGCAGGTTTTCTGATTGCTTTTTATTGGAGGACTCCAAGGTAAAATGTTCCTGGTCAAAAGGCCAAGAACAAAGGATTAAGAAAGTTTTATACATTTTCATTAAAGGAGAAGGCGGGACAAGGTGAAATAATAAGAAATATCCTCTAAAAAACACTTTAGCAATAATTCTACCATTTCTTCTATTGGTCTCTAGCTGTGCCATTCCTAAGCCTTGGCTAACGAAGGCCCCAGGAGTTCTCTAACAGGCGTTTCATTGGCTGCCAGCCATCTCTATTCCTAACTTTTAGCTGAGCTCTGCAAGTTGTCTAATTCTTGTTACTTTTATCAACTTTCTAGCTACCCATAATTGCTGCAAGCTTTACACATGCATATTTCCTGTTGATAAGCATTCTTTGTTCTTGTGAGACAGACAGAGCCCCACACCCCAATTCCAGTCTTCCTGCTTTACTTTCAAGTGTGTGCTATGACCTTGCTTTAGCCCCCAGCCCATCATCCCCCCCCCCTTTGAATCTGAAAATGATCTCATTTTCCAAGATTTACCCAACAGCAATATCCCTGTACTGGGAGACCTCTAGTTTCCTTACAGGTGGGGAGGCAAAGCAGAAGGCATTGTAATGCACAACAGGTGATTAAGAGAACAATGACTTTGCCTGTCAGGGTCATTATTAGGTACTTAACCAGTGAAATCAGGCAACCCTCCTGTCAGTCAATGCCACTTCTCTTTCCATTCGTCCATGGGGGAGGGGGGGTTGCAGCTCTCTTTGTGATGTGCGTAGTTCAGCTGTGGAATTCCAGGATTTCTCCAGAATCTGCACACAGCATTGTTGTCCAAGTAGTGCACACCCATCTCCTTAGGATGCCAATATCATATCTAGAGCTATTCTGTTCTGAACTGTCATTGTCCAAATGGCTTCTTGTTCTTTTGCTGCAGCAATAAAAAAACTCCCCATTCTCCTTGGCTAGGATTTCCCCCACCGCTTGTATGTGATACAAAGCATTATTGAGGGACCAGAGCCCACGGAGCAAAGAAAGGGGTTCAGGTACTTTCTGAATTGTTCAAGATTCCTGTGGTTTCCAATCTTCCTTTCAGGTAAAGTGGGCATAACATAGGTACACACCTATATGGGAAGAGCACAGATACATCACAAAATCATGTGGTCTCATCCCAAAGGTTGTTAAGTTTATTTGTCTTAATATCTTAGCCTTCATGCACACAGATGCACCAATCAGCTAGTGGTAATAATTGGGTAACTCCTAATCCTTGTGTGGGTAGCCACAAACACCTATTGGGGAAATGTTCTAATTGAGAAAACACCTACGGGAGATGGCAGTTCTCCTCTCACACAACTATGGTTCCAGAGGCTTTTGGTTCCAGAACAATAACTTCAGTCCCAGTTCTGCTACTGAGAAAGTCACAGGCTGCGCAGTCCAGGAATCCGGACGGGCAGATCGTGGGTATTTCTTCACTCTGGAAGTGATCAATCCAAGATGCCCGGCCTTCCACTTTTAGGGCTGTATGGGTGGTCTGAAGCCCTTGAGAGGGTCCCTTCCACTGCTGATCCAAGGAGGTTGTTGGTCCCCGAGTCTTTACAAGCGTCCAGTCTGCAGGCTGAAACGGATGCCCTGGGTGATCTAGTCCTGCAGATAACGGGAAAGGAAATTCATCACCGCAGCGAGGTGTCTTATGCTTTTGGTACAAGATCAGTTTGCCCACCAGTGGGATGGGCCTTTCCTCTGCCTTTAGGGAGGGATGTGGTCATCCAAAAAGGGTCTCAAAAAGGATCAAGCCTATTTGCTTTTGAGGTGCAAAGTGAAGCCCTAACAATGAGAGTGGCAAAGGTTGAGGTGAGCACAGGTGAGCTTCCTGGCGGAGTTTAGCTATCTGTTGTTTTTGTAAATCATTCCAATTTTTCCATAGGAGGACTTGCCAGGTGGTAGGCTGAGTAAAGCTTCCGAGTGATGTTTAACTGTTGACACAAACTTAGCTGTGAAATATGGGTCCCAATCCAATGATGTGCTATTTGGCAGCCCAAACCTCCGAATAATTTCATCCAGTAGGACGTTTACTACTTCATGACCTTTATTAGCCCTGCTAGCAAAAGCCTCAGGCCATCCTGTGAAGGGAGATTCTAGTCCCAAAAGAGACTTAAAACCTCCCTTTCTAGGGAATTCAGTCAAGTCTGTTTCTCAAATTGTCCCTGGGTAGTTGCCATTACGTTGGACTCATAGGGGTGGGTGCCTGGCTCCTTTTGGATTATTTCTGGCACAAATCAGACAAGCTGCTACAGCTCGGAGATAGCGGAATCGAGATCCTTGCCTACCACACAGCATGTCCTAAAGTTTACCAGTGCTTTTCACCACCAATGTGTGCCAGCATGTATTTGTTGTAAAGGAATCCTTAGAGGTGCATCTGGTAGAATAACTTTGCTCTCTACCCGCCACCCATCGTTCCCCTCCTTGCCTCCGATAAACCTGGCCCATGCCCTGTGCCCGGGTGTATAAGAGGCCGGGGAAGGGGGGTATGGAAGGAGACATGGGAATTCGGGTAGCTGTTCCATCTGAGCGTTGTAGGGCAGCTTCCTTAGCAGCCCTATCTGCAGCCCGGTTCCCTTTCGCGTAAAGGGTGTCTTCCTTAGAATGCCCCTTGACATGTATGACTGCTACTTCTTTTGGCTGCTTCCAACAATTCTAAAATTTGTGGACCATACTTAATAGTTGACCCCCTTTGCATTTAACAATCCTCTTTCCTTCCATAAAGCTCCATGGGTGTGCAAGGTTCCAAAGGCACATTTGCTATCTGTGTAAATATTTACTGTTAGTCCTACAGCCAGCTGTAAGGCTCTAGTTAAAGCTACCAGCTCAGCCAGCTGAGCAGAAGTCTTTACTGGTAGTGATTCGGCTTCCATAACTTCCCACAGTGGGACCACTGCCTAACCCGCCTTTCTCAGACCTTCCCTCATAAAGCTACTACCACCTGTAAACCATTCACTGTCAGCATTTGGGAGAGGCTGAGCACTAAGATTGGGTCTACTGGCATATACAGACTCCACCACCTGTACACAATCCTGATGCAATTCAGTATCCACCTGGGGCAAGAGTGTAGCTGGGTTGAGGGTATCGCACACCTCTAATTGAATGACTGGGGAGTCAAGCAGGATAGTCCGATACTTGGCTTGGCGGCCCCCAGTCATCCAGAAGGCCCCCTTCGCTTCCATAATCTCCTGAACCCCATGTGGGACTTTGACTATTAGATGTTCTCCCGGTGTTAACTTTTGGGCTTCCTCAACCAGCAGGGCAGTTGCTGCCCTCAGACATCCAGGCCCTCCCAATGCCCCCTCCCATATCTATTTGCTTACTATAATATGCCCCAGGCCTTTGCCATGAGCCTAGTTTCCGGGTGAGAACTCCTGCAGCAATGCCTTCCCACTCATGTGCGAAGAGGGTGAAAGCTCTAGTGGGGTCCAGAAGCCCCAGTGCTCTCACAAGCTCACACTTTATTTGTGTGAATGCGTGTTGGCGTTCTCCAGTCCATTCAAATATTTTCCCATCCCCTTTGACAGCCTCATAAAGGGGCTTGACAATAAATCAAAAATTAAGAATCCAAACTCTACCAAAACCAGCCTTCCCCAAGAATCCCAATTGTTTTCTATTAACAGAGGGCTTTCATAGATTGCTTCCCTCTTTAGGCTAACTGTCTTTGCTGTCCTGTAGAGATGCCAACCCCTAAGTTTTCACCTCCTGCTGTGCAATTTGGGCTTTTGTTGTTTCAGGCACATTATATAGGCCTTTCCTGAAGCCCCCCCCCCAAAAGGTATCTCATCCTCGGTAGTCCGAGGAACAATACACCGCTTAAGAACAGATCTTCTGGCTCCTGTATCTGTTTACATCTCATGTTTAGATCCCCCAATTGGGACTTCCGCAGAGGTGGGTTGGGGGAGCCACAGCTCCCTGCCCCTGGCCTCTTCCCCCTTCGTTTTCTGCTCGCATGGCTATAGCCACCAGGCACCCACTCTTCCAATATCTTTCTTTTCCGCATGTAGCACACTGGTAAGGTCCCACCTTTCCTCTTCCATGCCCAGACTGCTTTCGGGTTCCCTAAACTCCCACTCCTCTCCTTTGTCCCCCTTCCTCCCACCTTTTCCTGCCTAAGG